>NW_013953270.1:46418-47949 GCF_001266775.1 Austrofundulus limnaeus
CAAGTATTTTTACTTTACATAATCTTACACTTTGTGAAAACTCGATTATTATTAATCAGTTCTTGTTTAGTAAATCAGTCTCAAAACAAGATCAAAAAGACTTTTTGGCTGATATAAGGTTTTAAAACTTGGTTAGATGGACAGTTTTTGCAGTACAGTAACTGAAAATCAATAGCCTGACACAAACTTTAACACTTTATCTAGTTAGGTAATTAAACTATAAGCCGTTATTCAATCACTTTTAAAACCTTTGGGCTTCATTACTGTCAGTAAATGACCGAACATTCCCTGATTGCCTAACGCCTTTCACAGCAGAGTTTCAGACTGAGATCATCGTATGTTGCAACTGCAAACATTTTGGGCAAATCTTTAAAAAAAAAAGGTTCTGATACATAAAGTATGTGTTGTGAATGACTCCCAGCTACAGGTACACTGAGGTGAAACAAGTGTAGATGTAATTCTGCTGACTATCTGAGAGTTTCATTAACATTTGTACAGTAGTTTGTGAAATATTTTACTAATATGGGATAAATCTTGTGCCAGCAGGAAGTGAATTTGAATTGCTCAGATTGAATCTGAATGTGCAGAATTTGAAATTGAATGCATTGGTTTGAAAATAAATTTCACTAAATTAAAACTGAATTTAATGATTTGAAACTGAATTTCAAGTTTTGTATCGGAACTGATTTTCTTTGAAACTGTATTTTGGTTTATTAAAAATTCAGTTYGACTACTTTCACTTTCAGKTCCATAATTCAGATTTTTGTGTCACATCCTGGTCCTTGAGAAAGCCAGRCAGAGTAATCAAACACAGATCCACAGATTTACGTTTCACTTTGGTGAAGTTTCCCTTCTGGATGTAACAGAGTTGATGAAATCCACTGTAAAWGTGACAAAAACAGACAAAGTTATTTTATTGTAGTGATTAATTTTACCTAGAAAATGTTTACAACCCATCATGGATCAGTCAGCAGCAGCGTCTGATCAATATGTGATCTGCAGCGGGGAGAGACGCTGTGAGGACTGAGCCGCCTGTCGCTGCTTTGGGACTGGGGAGGAGCTCACAGCAGATCCCACTGTGTTCATGTCAAGGGTCTCTATATCCCCCTCAGCATTGTTGAGTCTCAGTCTGTTTGGCTCTGCTCAGGTGGACAGTAGGTGTGTCTACAGCTGTGGATCATCAGCATGCACCGTCGTGTCTGGACTATTTTTTTTTCACCTTTTTTTTCAGTTCAATTCTTTAGTCTCACAGTTCAACCTTTTTTTTTTTTTCGATACAAAAAAGAAAAATTTCCATGCCCTTCTTAACTTGTAATTTATTGGAATTGTGAACATTTGTTTAACCTCAAAAGTACAGCTTTTAAATTAAATGTTTCAGAAACAGCAAGTTTCACTGTAAAAAATGTCCACCTAACCAAGTTTTAAAATCTTATATCAGCCAAAAAGTCTTTTTGATCTTGTTTTCAGACTGATTTACTAAACAAGAACTGATTGTGTAAGAATAATCATCTTGTTTTCAGACTGATTTACT
>NW_013953270.1:49719-51056 GCF_001266775.1 Austrofundulus limnaeus
CAGCTAAAGGTGACATAGATTCTTTCTTATGGTATAGTATTTAAATATATGCCTGAGAAACACATAATATTGGCCCTTTAAGATAAACATGATTATGTTGGTGATTTGGGAGCTTTTTGTTTCTCCATGATGAACAAACTGTTTGTAACCACAACCAGAATGTAATTAATTTAATTTCACTTCATCTTAATGAAACGTAGATTTCTTATTGTTTCCGGAGGTTTCGAGCCGTTCTCAGCCCTCGTCGCAGGTAAAGCCTGAAACGTGTGGAAACGTTTCGACACTGACTTCAGGACTCTGCCAATGAAAATGCAGATCATGAATCGCAGCTGTGGGAGTTAAAGTGCAAAGGTTGTCCTCTGAAATTCCAATTACAGATACTTTTTTCCCCTCCGCCTTGCTCTCCACGAGCCAGCCAGCGGCCGTCACTCACCCACCAGGCACTGAATTTAAGAACGGCTCGTTCTGGAGTTAAACAATAAGAAAATCAGCAATAAAAAACCCACATTATTATCAGCTCAGCTTATTTAGCAGCCATGAACACAAACAACAGGGCTAGCTGTGAAAACACTTCCTGTTCTTGTGGCGTTAACTTTACTTTCCCTCCTAATTAAACTGACAGGATATTTTTCAAACCAAAACAAAAATCTTTCAAAAATAATAAAACTACCAAACCTTTTTGTTCTTTAAAAACTGCAAAAATAAAACTTGAATCTGACAGATTAGAAGGTAACAATTCTTATTTTACTGCCTTTTAGCACTGTTTCCACTGCAGGAAGCTGTGCTCCAGGATTTTCCCCAATGACAGCTGAAATAAATTTTTTGATGCATCGAGACGAAGAATTCAGAATCAAAATAAAAAATGTCAAAAATCAATTATTCACAACTGATGACTTTATGTTGAGGCACTCAGGACCAAGATTTATGCAAATGAAGCYGTCTGCATTAAAAGCAGGTTTGTGGAAGAATTTCAGCTTTTTTGAAGTCAGATGGAAAAATAATAAGCCTCACACTGCTCCATTGTGCACTTTAACCCTCAGCTTTCATTAATTACCAGTGATTTAAATCACCTTTTCAAGTTGCCAACTGTTCTCCAACAGTCGCAGCCCAAACAGATACAAYCTTAAAGGATCCATGATTAGTCGTAACATTAGACTTTATTTGATAAACATTTATTTTAACTGTAAAATAAAGACTGCAAAAATACTGTAGGCTGTTTAGTTTTGTGAATTTTTAAAAATATATTTTAACACAGATGGGGCCATTTTATTTACACACAAAGCATTCTGGGTAAATGATGACGTGGATAGGTCCTCGGTGCGAGGCTGCTAGCGAGC
>NW_013953270.1:54747-57872 GCF_001266775.1 Austrofundulus limnaeus
GTGTGTGTGTGTGTGTGTGTGTGTGTGTGTGTGTGTGTGTGTGTGTGTGTGTGCGTGCGTGTGTGTTCTGCTAACTAAGTTTGCTTCTCTGATGTGGGACTCCTGGGGATTAGCCATGCTCTCACATTATCAACAGTACTGGACTGGAAAATGAGAAAACATGCCATGATTTTGTCTAAAGCAGGCTACACACTCTAATGCACACACACTCACACTTTCACACAAACACACACACATACAAATACACATAAGCAGCTATTATTTCTTCCGAATATTACAAGCTGCAATAAGTTTAATAGAAAGTCCTTAAATTACAAAATGAAAGTAATCCCACTTGGAGAAAAAGCATTTTCTGTGAAAATACAGCATGAAGACTAAAAGCTGAAAGGTTGCGGAAAACTGAAACTAGCAAAAGGCTACCTAGCTAAATGCTAAAGGTAGTTTAAAGTGCCTGTGATATGCATAACCTTTAAACATACAAAAATAATCAAAGAAAACATCTTTATATTCAAACTTGGCATAATCCACACAGTTTTACCCATTTTGTCACATAACGGACATTTTCTTTTGAATTTGGCTTGGCTAAAGTGAAACAGGAAGTGACATCAAAGGGGAACTCTCAAAGAAAACTCTCTGGTCTTTGTTTATTGAAACATTATTTAAACTTATTTGACTCTTCATCTCTGATAGACTCAAACTAATCTAAAGAAACATCAGATTCTTCTCTACAGTCTGTGTTATTATTGTTTACATGCAGATATTCCCCTTTGACATCACTTCCTGTTATTTCACATGCAAATATCTCAACAACTGCTCATCTCAGCAGCGTGAAATTGTTTTTATGATGTGTTATTAATGTAATCTTTCAAAAAACGCATTCATATTTTTAATACAAAAAATTGATGTCACAGGCCCTTTAAAACAACACAACAGAGTGTTAAATTGTTAGAGTTAGAGTTAGAGTGTTAAAGATTTAGCGCTAAAGTGCTAAATCTTCGTGATAAAAAGTCAAGTATTTCGAAAAGATCCAAAACCAAAAATCATAGCACTCATCTCCTGAATGAGCTGAATGTTTAGATCAGAGGAGCCCAAAGTGGGGCCCGTGGCAAAATTTGGCCYRCCAAGCCATTTGATTTGGCCCACCAACAGTTGCCAAAGTTACAAGGTTGTAACCTGTTATGTAGAAACACAGTATTTCCATTGGTCAAATGAATATATAAAAGGACTGTAGTGAAGGTAGTTTTCAGTCATGGTGCTGACTTTATCTTTGATTTATTAGGATTAAACATGAAACATGAAATGACAAGAAATATTTAGAGCAGATTTAACCCCACATGTAGATTTGCGCACTTTATAAGGCCACAAAAACTCATATTTTATCAATTTATGAGCCTTTGCTACTTGAGCATATGGCAGACTTTCTCCAAGTGCACAGACTAAAACAAAAGGGGGCCATTGCACAGCTTAATCGTTAAAAACAATGGACTTTACTTAAAAAAGTATTTGTATTTCATGTATTTTATTACTGTATTTGGCCCGCAGCCATGGACAGATTTTCATTTTGGCCCCCTCGGGGAAAATGTTTGGGCRCCCCTGGTTTAGATGTATGAATGTCTCAAACAGCACAAAGCATTCAGTAAACGACGTATGGAAAAATAAACGGATGCTGAGTCAGCGTTCTCAGCTTCATAAACGGCCATTAACGAATCTCAACAATATCAAAAACCAGGATGTAAATTTCACATTATCTATTGACAAACACATTTACATTCTTGTATCATCAACATGGAGGTGACAGCTCATTATTGAAATTCTCCCCTCGACTCACAGGGGAGGGAACAGGTGTGTGTGTGAAGACGTGTGTGTGTGTGTGTGTGTGTGTGTGGACGTGTGTGTGTGTGTGTGTGTGTGTGTGTGTGTGTGTGTAGGAGTGTGCGAGGCTTGGAGGGAGAGAGGCTTAGAACAGGAGGCAGCTGAGTGTTTTGAATAGAAAGTGAAAATCGTGTGGTTATCATGTTGGGGGGGCTGCGCGGGAGTCCTGGGGGGGAATGGGTTTTTTCTTTCTGATCCGATGAGTTCAATGGGGCGCTCGACGAGTGAATGACAATGACTTCCTGAAAGCGAGGCGCTTTCTGAGGACGGCGCATCAGAGGTTCTCCGAGTGTAATGGCCATGACGGAGCCGGTGGCATCTGTTTTCTGCTGTTTGTGACAACACTACGGGGGCGCGGGAACATTCCTGTAATATGACACGGCACGCAGCCAACTGCGCAGAGTGTCGGGGGCTAAGATTTAGCATATTTCGCTAAATGTACACAAATTAGTGTCACTTTTAAAAACGACACCTTCGGGCAAATCATGTTAATGATGAGCCATCAATTATTGTCAGGAAACTATACTTTTCAAAGTTTTAACTCCTAAAACACGACGCCTTGTCAGTGTATAATAACTGTAAGAGCATGGTGATTTGACTGTTAGCAAAACATCCCATGAACCAATGGATAGAATTTAATGAAACTTTCAGGAAACACTGGGCCACTGTAGTGTCCAAGAGTGGGGGCCCCTTCTCAGGAATGCACAGATGTGATGTCTCTTGGTTTTCCAGCTTCAGAGCTCGGCACATATKACCATATTAGGAAGAGGAATGTTTAAGGTATACCGTGACAAAATTTATGATGCCTCTGTTGAACCACACTGTGAAGCCTATAAAAAGGCTTGTACGCCCCTACTCTTGGCCTTCGTACTTCATCTTTCTTACTTGGTGAATCATTTGGCTTGRAGGCCATAATTTGGTTTTTGGCTGTAATCTCCTGGACTGCAAAATAAAGATTCTTGCTGTTCAACCAGCCTGTTTCAGAGTTTCTCTCTTCATTGAGCAGCAGCAGTTCCGCAGAACCAGAATACGTGGTTTTTTCACCTCACCACCACAGCTATTCATAAGCAAACACAAAAACAGCTACAACTCCGGTTATTTTACAAATATTGGGTGACAGTTTGGTGTGGTAGTAGCTGAGAGTCATTCCTGTCATGTACTCTGAGCGCTAACATCTAAGATCTCATAACAATTATCTTAACATTAAACTCTGGCATGTTAATTCAAATTTTTAAAGTTTATTCATTTAAAAC
>NW_013953270.1:58400-63948 GCF_001266775.1 Austrofundulus limnaeus
GTGAGCTGCTCAACACCAACGAAGAAGAATATGTGAGCTGCTCAACACCAACGAAGAAGAATATGTGAGCTGCTCAACACCAACGAAGAAGAATATGTGAGCTGCTCAACACCAACGAAGAATACGTGAGCTGCTCAACACCACCGAAGAAGAATACGTGAGCTGCTCAACACCAACGAAGAAGAATATGTGAGCTGCTCAACACCAACGAAGAATACGTGAGCTGCTCAACACCAACGAAGAAGAATACGTGAGCTGCTCAACACCAACGAAGAAGAATACGTGAGCCACCAATCACCAACGAGTCTTACCAAGTATCTTATTCCATCTGCCAGAGCAGTAAGACGCTTACATTTGTTAAGACTTCTTGAAAAACKGAAAAATTCCAGGCTAAGTTTATTCATCTAACATATTCTGCTCTCATTTAGTAATAAGTCTCAAAACAAGATCTGGAAGATGGTGAGACTCTGTTAGCTACTCAATTTAAATGACGTAAAAAATTGTTGACGCTGCCTCTAAAAAGAATCGGAATCAGGAATCATTGGGAACCAGATTCGAAACGATGAACCGAAATCATTCAAATTCAAACAATGCCCTATAGAAGAGACATACAATTCCTTTCTCCTGTGCATTTCATTAAAATCCATCCACTGGTTTATGAGATACTTTGCTAACAGAAAGCCCAATGCACACAGAGAAGCAGTTCCACAAAATGGATATAAACTTTATCACTTAGTGTTTTTCACACCATTTTAATATGGCTGCAGCAGTTAAATCAAGAACATTTGAACAAAAACTCTTTTAATCTGTTCAGTTCTGCCTGTTTTTATTCTGAAATAATCAGCTTGACCTATATTTATTATAATAATAGTCAGTAGATAAGGACAGGATGAGACTCTGGAATAAAAGAGTGAGACTTTATTATGATTGTACTCGTACCTTACCAGACACTACAAAACTTTGGATCATGTTGCGATCAGTGTTCCTGACACACTAATCTGTCCTCTCTGAGAGATTACCCAGCAGCACACTCTGAAGAGCCTCAGAGCGTCTAATTGAAAACCCAGAGAAATCCCAGTGAAACCACAGCAACAATAAGGACTTCCTGTAGAATTAGAGGTATTAGTCCTGGCCGTATTACAGCCTGCCTGCTGATGCCAGATAGGTAGGAAGGACACGGAACGGGAGCATCGGGGAGCGGCGCCGCCGACGGATAAAGATACATAAAAAAAGAAGCAAGAATAGGGGGAGAAATAATCGCCTTTACTACTTATCAACGTGTCCAGGCAGGAAATGGCGTGGCCATACTTGTCTGACCTCTCTGCTTTGGGAGACTCAAAGATGGAGCGAGCGGTCGTCTCTGAGAGCCACTGGACTGAGCAAAGCTGAGCTGTCACACCTGTAGAAAGGTGTTCCAAAAATACGGTGGCAGATGTCTGTAGCTGTGGTGTTTGACTTCAGATTTGTGCGCAATGATGTTATGTTAATGTAGAAGTTAGAATCTATGTGTGAAAAATGCTGAGTCAGCACTATTCTCCTGTTTTTTTTAATTTTTCATGTGGTTGTTATGTTTAGCTTTTGGCTATTGTTATTCTGCTTTTAGATTATGCTTTTCTACGTTTAGCTACATTTATCATTTGCTTCTTTTTTACGTTTTAGTTAACCTTTTAGCTTTGAAATGCCCTTTAGCCTTTTTCATCTTTTAGCTACCCATTTTTCAACCTTTTGCTTCTACTTTTAGCTACTCATTTGCCACTTTTAGCTCTTAGCCAGCCTTTTTTTGCAGCCTTTATCTACTTATTTTTCTAGGTTTAGCTATTGTTTACGCTTTTAGATTGTGCTTTGGTCCTTTTAGCTACCCCTTTTGCTACTTATAGCTTTTTGCTGAACTTGACTTGCTAAATGTAAGATAGCAGCTAGCATGTTGTCACTTCTGTGACTGTTAGGAGCAACAAAAAAATATGTGGACTCACGAGCGCCCCCTACCCTGCGACAGGAGAACTGTCCGCCTTAYCTACAGCCTCCTCACAGCTGAACACTTTACACACACGTAATATTTACATCAGCTAAATAAGTATTTGAAACATTTTACTGACGAAACACAGAGACAGCTAAAGTCCACCTTCGTAGTTACAAATGTGCAAAGCAGCTGGGTCAAAGGTCATACAGGATAAACTCAACCGGTAAATTTATGCCGTTATAAGAGCCTATGTATGTGCTCTTAACCACATGTCAAACTAAAGGCCTGCAGACCACATTTGACCCGTAGGTGACATCCACCTGGCCCCCAACCCCCAACTTTTTTCTTTTTGTTTAAGTATTATAAATAAAAACATATTTGAAATCAATTGTAAACTTTTAATTCATGACTCAAAACAACAAAACAAACTAACTTAAAAGATGAAAAAAATATAGTAACAGTAACTGTGGCCCATTGACCATTAACTACATCTCCCACAATGCATGCTGATTATTTTATCTGCAAAGGCAGCATCCCACCACTAGGTGGAGCTGCACAGGGTTCAAAATTAGCCGGTAGCCGACAAAATTCACTGTGTCAAATTTACATTTTTGCTCCAGCCCGTATGTACTGGGAAGTAGGATATTCCCACTTAAAAGTCGTAAATTTAAACTGGAACACCACTCCAGTGGGAATTCCCTGTTGGAAAGTGCGAGAGTTCCAAATTCAAGATGGYGGCTACTCACCACAACTCAGTGAGTAAAACTCGCTCACTTTTACATAGTATTTCTGTTTTATTTATTTCACTTTTAGCCAGTCAGTGGTACTGTTCAGTGTTTATAAAAGGACGTGTTAAAATGCTGTTTCTAAGCAGGAAGAACCAGGTAGAGCTCAGTTATTGTTTGTTAGCAGGACTCAGAACCTTTTGCTTCTACTTTTAGCAGCACTTACATTACTTTCAGCTTTTAGCTAACCTTACAAACTCAGCTTCAGCTACGTTTTAGCGAAGTCGCTCAGCTCTCTCTGACTTCCACACAGAAGAAATGTGTTTTACAAATGAAATATTAAAATGGAGGTGATGCAGGAAGACAGAATCATCTGAGAAAAAGGAAACAGAAAAATGGAGCGAGCTCAGGATGGGATTAGTCGCGCCTCATGTTACAAAGAAAACAGACCCACACAGATAAACAGCAACCTGATAAAACCAGTCTGAAGATTTGCTGCTTTCTACGAGCGGCTGGACTCACTTTGTTTGTTTTTTTTACTCTATTATTGCAACACAAAAGGTAACTTTATTGAGGTGGGCCGACCTTAAAATTCCTCCTGATTTATTGATCTTGTGACTTTTTATGCAAAACATCTTCTCATTGGAGGTGCTGTTTAAATGAGTGTAACTCATCAGGACACTTGTATTTCTGTTTGTCACCCGGCTCCATTGAACAACTGAGGTCAGTTTGTTCGTTATGCAGATGTAAGAGCAGAACCATTATGAGAAAAAGGTAATTTAATATAGCTAATTCAGTAAGTGGAGTCGCAGCAGCCTGGGAGAAAAGACTTAGCAAGCAGTTATTTGATTCCCTGGAGATGTGAGAACTTCTCAGAACAGATACCTGAACACCTGGTGAAGCTTTCTGCTTTCCTCCCCGTTGTTGCAAATGTGCCAGTTATCAGCAGCAGCTGGGAACCCATAGATCGTCTTAAACAGGACTTTAGGAACAATAACAGCTATTGGAGAAACCATCCGTGTTGCCTGCAGCAAAATGAAACGTGCAGCCATGATTATAACAACGCAATTATTTGATTTGGAGTAAAATAATCCTTTATTAAGGTGAATGTTTTTTTTATTTCACGTCTCAAACTTGAACATCTTTAGAAATTACAAACAATTTAATCCCACTTGTTGTGTGATTTCACCAGTTCAGTGCAGGACAYCTCTGGGAAATCAATAACATGCTAACGTGATTGCTAATGAGTTAAAAAGGTAAGACTGAAGTGAAGAATAAATCAAAGAAAATCAAAATATCGATATAATAATATATTAATTTTGTCTCTACAAATAAAAGAATCACAAAACAGTACACGTTAGATCTGCCAAAACCTAACAATCAAACCTCAAATGGAAAATTTTAAATGTTCTGAATCACAGAGGCAGGAGGAGGATGATGGAGACAAGCTTTATTCTACAAGAAACRTTCCTTTTCTTTTACTTAAAGTGGACTTATGATGCTTTTAAATCCTTCATGGGGTCTTTATAAAGTGGAACTGCAGCGCATTGGTCTGAATTCTTCCTTATTGTAACTCCACAAGCCCCGCCCCTTTTTTGGAGGTGTGTCTCAGATCAACYCGTTTTGAGGCTGTCTCTTTAAATCCCAATGAGGCACTTCTTCGGTTCATGACTATAAAGCTGCGCAGAAACTTTTTATTTACAAATGAATTACAAGATGTGAACAAGGGAAGACTTGTTCATCCAGCCAGAGTCTGACCCAGAACCAAAGTCTGACCCAGAACCAGAGTCTGACCCAGAACCAGAGGAGAATGAAGACCACCAAACTGCAGTAAGTCCAGACCATTTTTAGAAGTTCTGTCACAAATAATTTGACGTAATATTTCAGAAAACACCATAGAAAATAGAGAAAACTGAACGGGTGGAAAAATATGACCCGAACACGCACCGAGAGACTAAATTCAACTTATTTGCACTTCTTGAGACTCCAACTACACAACTTTTTGTTTTTGTTTTGTTTTGTTCTGCTCTCGGAGGAGTAAGAGACTTTTCTCTTCTCTCCTGCCCTTCCTTATCTTTCCCTGCTTTGCTGCTTGGAGCCTTCTCTACATTTTTCATCCGAAACCAGAAATTATGGATATTTTTATTTTTATGGATTTGGTTAGCTGGTCTCTTAATAACATTTTAATTTAGATCGGCTCGGCGAAATTGTCCACACTATTTGTCTGACTGGATTCGCCACCTTGAGATGTACCAGCAGACGTTGAAAGCAGATGGAAAATTGTTATCGTCTGCCTGTTCCTTCTGTTCCCAAAACAACTGATTACAGAATCTGGATCTCCCCGACAACGACCTTGAGCTGTTGACTAAATTCTACCTGGTTGGATCACGTCGATAAGGCTCTGCCCCCCACCTCCCCCYTCCTCTCTCACCCGTCTGATCTGGTTTCCTGAGCAGGCTGAGGGCCACACAGAATGAACAGTACCATCAATATTCTGAACTATGGCTGCACTGGTTTAGGGGACTGGATTCTTCGGACCCCGCTAAACTCACTTACTTCTCTGGCTAATAAATCTGCCCTATGCAGAAATTTTATCATAAACACCATAGTGTGTCACAGTGTTGATATAATATGATGTTTTTGCTTTTTTCCTCATCTTCCATTGTGTTATTTTGAGTTTTTTTCTGTTGTTCTGTTTTTAAGGTAGCGCAACTGTGTTTCCTGCTTGACCTGTCTTAACTGCCCCCTCCCTGAATGTACAGCACCTTGTGAATTTATTTCTGTGAAAGGCGCTATATAAATAAAACTTTACTTACTTACTTACTTACTTACTTACTTACTTACTTACTTACTTACTTACTTA
>NW_013953270.1:64196-66156 GCF_001266775.1 Austrofundulus limnaeus
TTACTTACTTACTTACTTACTTACTTACTTACTTACTTACTTACTTACTTACTTACTTACTTACTTAATTTACGGGCTAAAAATGGAGATTTTTCATGATTAAGAAGTAAAATAAATCACTTCTGAAATGAAAGGTTTCAATAAGTTATTGCACAAATGGGTGTGTAAGAAGGTAAAATATTCCAAACTGATACCTAATTTGCCACCATTTCCTTAAAAGTGAATAACTCTTAGGTTATTACGTCATGTTTTATTTCACTGTAGAACTGTGGCCTTTTCCAGAATTTAAAGCAGATAAAATGAAAACACTGAGTTGTTTTACCAATAAATGTTTATATTAATAAATAAGATGTGAAACATTTATTTGAAAGAAACAGTAAAAAGTTCTGTTCTGGTGCAAATGATCATGTTTATCTAGCAAACAACAAGTATGGGAGCAAAAAAACAACTTACTTTTATTTAATTAGTTGTGGGAATATTGTCTTTATTGATGGAGTGATGTGGGATTTAGAGCACGATGCTAAATCTGAGGAGTAGACTTCAGTTAGAGAGTTTGATATATGACCAGGTCACCAGGTTTAAAGTCCACAGAGTCCAAACCGGACCCTCAGAAGCAAGGATCCAGCACAGGCAGCCTCTGAGCACCGCTGTGATCTCCTGCACACATCAAACCCCAGATCCACCCCCTGATTAGAGGAGGGAGAGGAAATCCTCATCTCCAGTCCCACAATCATTAGTGTTGATCACGGCTGCAATTAAACCCTCGTTTATCTTAATTACCGAACTAATGAGACGAGTCCCGCAGGAGCCAGCGTCGCTCTCCGAGGACCCTCGGGGCGAGAAGCAGCGTCACGCGGAGTCACACTGAAGTCTGCAAACAAGCCCTGAACTGACTGCAGCAGAGACTGGATAAACAGAGACGTATGCACGAGTGCATGCCCCAAGAATAACAATAATAACACAATCTGCACACAGGTGCTGCTGCAAACCTTCCTCTCTGGCTCTGCATCAGCCTTCAGCTTGTATTATCTATCAACTTTCTAATAATCTGATCAAAGCTGCACACTTGGTTCTCATTGCGGTGCTATAAGTCTTGATTCTGCAGCGACCGAGAATACATCGCAGCGCCTAATTAATGTCTTTTTAATGCTCTCCTCCCTTAGAGCTTAACTCAGCCGTTTGACTTTGCAACAAACACAACAAAACACACAACAAAACACACAAGAATACGACACGTGGCAGCAGACGGTAAGTAAGGCTGAGTGGGAGCGCGGAGTTTTACGCTGAGCTGGGTGAATAAGCGAGCTCGGCGGCGCGCTCTTTCTGAGTGTGACGGTATGGAAGTAACACACACACAACGCACACACACACACACACACACACACACACACACACACAACACACAGGCATCAACAGCGTGCAGGGTCAGGTTCTGTCATTCAGCAGCCACAGAGTGACTCAGCAGATGGTGGAACAATGAATATGGCTGCTGTGCCAAATTCCCATGATGCATCAGGGCTCAGAGCGGTGCCAGCACTGATCAGCCAGCTGGTACCACTGGATGCACCCGGGTTCCTCCGTGACGACGGTTCAGGACTCAGCGGGAGGTTAAAGTCTTTTAAACACTCTGAAGTAGTGCTGGGCGGTTTTACCGTTTTGTACCGAATACCGGTTTTTATTTTTGTTATGATATGAATTTTTTGAATACTGGACATTCCGGTTTAAATAGCGGAACGTTTCGTTGCGGCCGCCAGTGAACTGTTGTTTCCCGGGGGACATTTTTCCTTGCTGCACCGCTATGTGCGTTAGCATGCTAATGTTTGGAGCAGCTAGTTGCAGCCGCGGGTGGCGATTCCACTGACGTTTAAAAAAACATCCCTTTTTCGCCGTCGCTGAATGTAGTAAACACCTCTTCAGTGACGTGCACAGTTAGATTTAACGCGGTTAGTTAATATGGAGA
>NW_013953270.1:66384-68235 GCF_001266775.1 Austrofundulus limnaeus
GTTTTGTACCAAATACCAGTTTTTATTTTTGTTATGATATGAATTTTTTGAATACTGGACATTCCGGTTTAAATAGTGGAACATTTCTTTGCGGCCGCCAGTGAATTGTTGTTTCCCGGGGGACATTTTTCCTTGCTGCACCGCTATGTGCGTTAGCATGCTAATGTTTGGAGCAGCTAGTTGCAGCCGCGGGTGGCGATTCCGCTGCTAAAGAAAAATACTCAATAAGCAGGGTTTGTACATTTTATTATCAGCTGAGCTGTGATGAAAAGAAAAATACCGTCAAATACTGTGAAACTGGTGAAAATGTTGAAAATACCGTGATATAAAATTTTGATCATACCGCCCAGCTCTACWCTGACGTTCTACATGTTGAAGCTCCGGTCAGAGACGGTGGATGGAAACAGCGAAACTCGAAAAAAATTCACAAATTTCAGGAAACGTTTTGAGGTTTTGAGGAAGGCTCCAGGATATTCCTGTAATGTATTTCTTTCTCCACGTCTTCAGACAGGAAGTAGCATCACCAGAACTGGCTGATAGAGACAGAACAACTACAGCTTGTCTAAAAACTTCTCTCCTTTGTCCCGAGATGTGAGGTTTCTAGAGGTGTCCTGATCCTATATCAATAATGAATACTGGTCCGAAAGTAGCCAAAAAATTAATATAAGCACTCCTTTCTATTTATTTTTTATTTAATTGCAAAATATTCTTAGGTTTATTTTAAATTTTTATGTAACACATTGGTTAATAATAAATGGGTCAGTTTTTCTCAAACCTATTGTTGTTTACAACTTTGAGATTTCACATTACAAAATTTATTAAAGTACTTGTGAATTGTTCTGATATCATATCTGGTCGATATCGGTTTCATATTGGAAGTAAAAATGTTGTATTGGGTAGGGTTGGACAATAGCAGCAAAAAAAAAATCATGATTAATTGTGGAATTTGATATAATGATTAATCCCCTGGGGTACCTGGAYGCCTKAATGTCCTAGTCACATGACCAAATTAAATCACTCTAAGGGGAAAGATTTGCTCTCCGTGAGAATCTGTTCCAAAATGAGTCAAAAAGACAGACGTCAGGTTATAAATCAATTTTTATATTGTGTTGCTAGACCAAGGAAAACTGGAGTTATGATAAATAAATTATATGATTAAAAAATCAGTTATATTTGAAACGGAGATGAGCATGAAACAGACTGACCAGGTAAATCCTCAGCAATCATATTAATCATCAAGCGCCAAAAAATAATCGATTAAAGATTTTCTGACGATTAATTGCACACGATGTGATTTTGCCCAACCCTAGTATTGGGACACCCCTAGTGGGTCCTGTAACCTAAACTTCCTGTTTATTACAACCACAGGTAACACCAACGTTTGATGAAATGATGCTTTGTGTAGCCTGGTTGATTCAGAAACACGCTGAAGGAAATTTTGTTACTAATTGACTAAATGTTCGATCCAGTCTTGTATTTTTATACTTTCTGATCATCCGGTTTAAAACAGAGAAGGAGAATTGTTGTGTCTTATCATGGGTTCTTTCTGTCTTCATAAACAAAAGTTGGTTACGCTAACATCTGACGTAGAAGGTAACACCTCCAGGGGTGGAACCAGGAAGAGACGAATGTTACAGGTTGAATCATCTTTATTACCCAGCAGAGGTTTTGTTGGTTGTGTGCAGTCTCTCTTGGGACAAGTTGCAAACAAATAACTGTAAAACTGTAAACTAAAACAGTTTATCACCAAAATAAAATACAGTCCTCATATTAAAGGGCCAATACTATGTGTTTCTCAGGCATATATTTAAATACTAAACCATGATAAAGTATCTATGTCACCTTTAGCTG
>NW_013953270.1:68927-70337 GCF_001266775.1 Austrofundulus limnaeus
AGGTGTTTCTGGTACCAAAAGGTGTTTCTGGTCCCCACCTGTCGTTTTGCTCCTCAGCATGGCTTGATAAAAACACTGCAGGATTTCTCAAACATGATGAATGAG
The DNA here is from genome assembly GCF_001266775.1 of Austrofundulus limnaeus. Taxonomy (NCBI): domain Eukaryota; kingdom Metazoa; phylum Chordata; class Actinopteri; order Cyprinodontiformes; family Rivulidae; genus Austrofundulus; species Austrofundulus limnaeus. The sequence continues at coordinate 69,033 of NW_013953270.1, forward strand.
TCAGAGCAAGGCTTTGGTCTTGTTTTTTATGAGAGTATAACATTATAACATGATATAAAACTCAAAGTTGATTTTAATTGATATTTCCCCTTTAAACTAAACATYTGCAGCCAGCTGTGCATTTGTTTACTTATGAAAACAGCCAAAGTGAACAAAGGTCAACGACGGTGACGTCTGTGGAAGAAGGTTAAAAAGGGCTAAAAAAATAATCCTCTCTCAGGAAGTCAGTCTTCGAGTTCCTGCCTCCAAAAAAAGTTCTTCAACCCAAGTTTTATGGAAATCTGTTCATGAATATTTGCCATATCAGGAAAAAGCAACTTCCAGGCATAAAAACTCATTTTGTTGGCAGAGAACCTAAAACAGAGTGTGTAAGTATTAAAAGCAGGAACACAGTCTTATCAGCATCGAGCAAACTGTCTGCACATCTCCTCTAAAGTCAAACTGTCAGATAACTCATCAGCAACATGAGCTACGTAAAGTGGTCATTAGCTGTGACACATAATCCCAGTGTACTTCACACAACCTGCCTGTCACATCTGTCAACATTAAAGAGTCCAACTCTACAAGTGAGTCTCTAAATCTGTGGATCGCTTGTTTTTGCCAAAGGTAGGAATTCGTCACTCCGACAAATCATCATAATCCTGTTTTAACGGCGCCGGCCAACTTCAGAATGCAGACGTGCACTAAATGAAAGCTGACTCGTGCACAATTWAAGAAAAGCTGTGATTAAGAGGCGCTCGTGGCCAAGCCTATTCTGCACTTGTGTTGTGGGAGCGCCGCTGCCATCGACTCGTTTGTTTGGGACTCGTCTATAATCTCTGCAGAGTTGTGATGAGAGCGGATCGATCAGACTCTGACCTGACACGATGGTGTAGCCGATTCCCCTGGGCCGGCCCAGATCCTGGTCCTTGGCTGTGATCTTGCGCACCTCGTACCCCTGCAGAGACCCAAACAAGCACAAACTTTACTTCTCAACACAAAACAACAACAACACAATCAGTTCAAATCCAGATTTGTCAAATCATCACCTTTTATGACAGTTTGAAACTAATCTGCTGAGAAATGAAAAATAATGCAGTATTACAGGAGATTACCACAGGTCTACAGGAACTAAGTACATTTACTTCATTAAAGTACTTAAGTAATTGTTCTGAGGATTTGTAAAAAGTATTTTTAATCATAACTTATTTTATTTTGTTACATTCCACATGTAAAAATGATTTTTTTTCACTTCTTTACTTTAAAATTGACCTCATGACAAATGAAAAAATAACCAAACTCATGATGAAAGGAGGTGTTTATATG
>NW_013953270.1:70557-71915 GCF_001266775.1 Austrofundulus limnaeus
TATATATTGTTTTCAACACTAAGAGCTTCTTGTGGGAACTGTTATATCTGTTGCTGCTGTTATATATTTCTTTTATTTTCAGGCCAACATTGTAAATAAGAAACTATTCTTAATGTTTCGCCTGTTGAAATAAAGGTTAAATAAAAATAATAAATATAACTGAACACTTGCAGGACAATAAAGGCTGGTTCCATTCCTTTCTATTTTTTAAATACTTTATACACATTTAAATTTACACAACCAAAGTGTGTTCAGACTATGTGTTGTGAATGACTCTCAGTTACTACCACACCAAGTTTTAGCTCAGAATCTATAAAACTGATTGGTTTGTAGCCATTTCTGTGTTTGGTAATGTTGGTTAGCTGCAGCGGCCATCTTGARCAGGGCGTCTCTGCAGACGTGCGTCCATTTCTTATGTTCTGAGAAATCCATTAAAATCCATCTGGGTTCATTTTATTTGCAGTGGTTGGAAATAAATTTAAAACAGATATTTTGCATGAATTTCTCACTCAACATTATTTTTAAAATTTCTCTTGTATTGTTGAACGAGCGAAACATAAAATCAAATATATTTTCTTTTCTTTATGTGTTGTTTATTTCTCCTTTTATTGTTTCAAAGCCTCTCAGAGCGCACCAACAAATCTGGTGGAAAAAAACACAGTATGACAGCTTGGAAAAAGAAAAAAGCTTTTTTTGAAACATCTTTGATCTGCTACACTTTCTCAGCCTCCGTGCTTCAATCAAACACAGTGCTGATGCTTAAACCCCCCCGTGCTGCAGGGAGCCACTGAAAGCCCCCTTTCCCTCCTCCTTTCCTGCTCCCTTCTCTCCTTTCCTAGCCTCCTCGTCTCTCTCACGTACACCCGAGGGTGCTGCCTCTCATTGATCCTGCAGAACGTGTCTTAGATGTGTTTATGCTCCTGTCATTGACCAATTACAGCCGAATCAATTACAGGCCTTTTAAAGACACACACACACACACACACACACACACACACACACACACACACCTGTAAAACAGAGAAAAATAAGGAGAAGTGATGCTGAAGTAATGTGAGCAATATTCTCCAGCTGTCCACACAAGTGGAATATGTTCAATCAGCCATCAAAAGGTACAATCCCTCCCCTCCGGCGCACACACACACACAGACACACACACACACACACACACTACACACCTCCATTTCTTGCTATAGAGTGCATTACCCCCCTCCCTTTCTCCTTCTCTCCTCTCCTCATTGATTTGACAGCCAAATTGTGTGTTTGTCCTAGAAGGGGCTTAATGTCAGTTCAAGCATAGACTCGCAGCCATAACAGTTAAATGCTCAGGCCAATGATTTCTTCTGTTTCTTCTGTTT
>NW_013953270.1:72557-74224 GCF_001266775.1 Austrofundulus limnaeus
TTCTGCCACCTGCCAAAAAAAAGTGTGTGACAGTTAAAGGCTAATTAAGACAGTTGTGGTGGATTACTCAGGACTAATCAGTTCTGGTAGATGTGTAACTCACCTGGGAGCGGCTACGTATGCTGTATTTTTGGGAAATTGTAGTCGCTGAGTTTACTATTTTATACTACTTCTGTGATATTACTACTACTTCTACTTCCTGTTATCTTCTTCATCATCGTCTTTTTCACCAGTAGAAACAGCCGGTTGTTGATCACGTGACTCCTGTAATGTGAAAAAAGTGTTTCCATTGCAGTTTTGCGAAAAACACCAATTTCGATACGGCTGAAAAACCACCTCATCCTAGCGCAAAAACATTTTGTGGAAAAATGAAATTTTTTTCGAAATTGATGTGTTTCCATTGAGCAAATTTATTTTCGAAATTCTAATTTGCGCATTTTCATGGTCAATGGAAACGCAGCTACAATATTGCTTTTCCCCCTCATTTCATCTCCTCTTATTTCAGCCCAACACTGAGTTCTGCTCCTCTTCCTCCTGTTGTGACCTTCCTGGTGACAGTTGATGAATCAGAGTCAGGGAGACTCCGTCATGCCCCGTTAATATGCATGCAAATGTAGCACTTGACATTTCTACTACGGCACGTAGGGGCTGGGGACGAGGGATAAGCAAGTGGCTGTGTGAGTTGAGGGGGGCAGGGGGGGTTTGGGTGAGAGCCTGAGGGACAGACGTAATGAAATAAAGTGATAGAAGGAGCGAGAAACAAGAACGGGGACGGACAGAATTTTACCCCGAAGTATAATTCCTTCACAGCAAGTGGAAACATCAACAGAAGGACCGTTAGCCACCTGGGTACCGAGTTAAGGAYCTGAGACGAGGGGGCAACACAAAAACACACAGTCATTAGCAGCCCACTCACAGTAACCACGGAGGGAAGGTTACAACCAGACATTCACACATCTCAGACTTCCCCAGTGACCTTTGCTGGAGGCCCAACATCCCCGAGGCCAGACTGTAAATGTCCAGCAGTACTTACAGTGTGCAGCACCTGCAGGTGTTTGCTGAGTCCCTGTGCTGAGTTTAAAGGAAATACCTAATCCCCCCCCCGCCCCCCAGGCTTTTAGCTTAAAACATATTTCTATGCAGAAACTCAGAGATTCTTCACTGTTTGGCCCCAAAATTAGCTTTTGATTATTCAGAATGGGAACTGAAGGTTGTGAGGATTTTAAAGAGCAACATATTTATGGCGCAGTATGAGGGTCAAAATTAAGACTGTTGTGTAACCAGTGGTTGCAGTCAGTGAAAGTGAAACAGGAAGTGACATCAAAAGGGAACTCTTTCAGAAAAGAATCTCTCCGGTTTGTATTTACTGAAACAATATTATCTGAACTCTGAATCTTCTTCACCTCTCTGATAAAGACCCGGTCCAAAACGAGAGACCGGGTCCTCCGAAGGCCGAATTTGTCGGCAGTTTGCGTCACAGCGCCGCGCCGGAAGCTGCCCAAATCTAAAGACTCCTCTGATGCGGCCGACAAATGTGTCCCCCTTGTTCCCCCGATTTGAAGGATGGGTCCGATAGATCCTTCCCGGCCCACCATATCCCATAATGCATTGCGGGCTGAGCGGAGATTTTTTTCCTGCTCGTAATGTTACACACACACACACACACA
>NW_013953270.1:84054-88116 GCF_001266775.1 Austrofundulus limnaeus
GCTAGCGCTGAGCTAATACATATAAGGCAATAAAGCTTCAGCACTAGCACAAAGGCTAACAGGCTAAGCTGAGGTTCTTCTTCCAAGCACCGAGGACCTATCCACGTCATCATTTACCCAGAATGCTTTGTGTGTAAATAAAATGACTCCATCTGTGTAATATATTTTTTAACTTTTAGTTTAAAAATATACAAACTAAACACCCTACAGTATTTTTAAAGTCTTTATTTTACAGTTAAAATAAATGTTTATYAAATAAAGTCTAATGTTACAACTAATCYTGGATCCCTTTAAAGCAGCTCCAAAACATATCCATCTAACCAAGTATTACCATTTTATATCAGCCAAACAGTATTTCTGATCTCGTTTGAGCCTGATACACTAGGCAAGAGCAGAATGTGGTAGATCAGGGATTTTCAGAGGATTTCTTTTAATTTGATAAGATTCAGATAATAATTTAGTATTTTTAACTCAGTTTTTGCAGTGTGAGGACTTGGATTGGTCCCACTTTAGAAAAGATTTTAGGACCCATGTCAGGGTTAAGTGGATCAAACACAAAAAAATCAGGATTTGATGGCCACAAGCAAATGTTACATAGTTTTTCAGTTTTCTTTAACTTGGGTTTGTACCTCCGAATATTTCTCAATAATTTTTGCTACAAGCAGTCGATGAAAAACGGTCAGAACCCACACATCTAATGTCCAAAATGTATTTTATTCCAGAGTGGTGACATCTGAAATAAAACCGTGCCAAGTGTTGATGGATAATTAACATATTTATACTTAATTTTTTGTGTTTGTCCAAAAACATATTAAAAAAGCATAAACCTATGATAGTTTCCTTTCTCCATAAACCTTTGTTTTATTCACATCAATCAAAAGGATGTCAGCCAGTAATTCATGAYATCCTTTAATGACCTAGGTTTTCATGACATGCTGTTCATCTGCAGACAGAATGATTAAAGTCAGAACAAGATCTGCTAACAACAGTCATTCTTAGATATCACTTGTGTTTATCTTTGTGTTTTCCATTGACCTTGTATTAAATCTTGCTAAGATGACATAATGATGTTTGTTAATATATATGAGGCCTCTCGAGACAGTGTTCAACAGTAGTGTGGAGAGACAGTGACAGAGAGAAGCAGAGGCACAGAGACAGACCAGGTTGTTCTCTGTGTTTCCTGTTGTAATAAAACTCAGCTGATCATCTCACGGAGTACCTTCRTTCTTGGACCATGTGGTTCTGTCTTTGTTAAATAAATATTGCCATAACAGTTTGGCGTTGTCGAAGGGCAGCTCCAAGGACCGGAAGAGTGCCCGCAGCTGGTCGTCTCGGGAGATCCACCGGAAAATGGAGGAAGGTTTTTTTTTCTAACAAAGCTGACCTGTTTTTCTCTGCTGATCGTGTCCGGGGTTTGTGATCTGTCCTTACTTCAGCAGCTGTGGGCGATCTTTTGGGACTGGAGATGAAAAAAGAACCTGTCTGTGGCAGAAAACACGGTGAGCTAATATTTTCATTAGCACCTTATGCTAAAAGCTACGGCTAATTTTTCGGCCCACACACACTGAAGTTGTAAATTGTTAGACGCTGGTCTGGTTTTCTGCGGCTGAACTGACATTAGCCGAGGTAGATATCGGGAGCGTTTTTATTCCATATCGAGTCAAAAACAGGGAGCTTAGCTTTCGGTTTTAATGTAGCCAAAGACGACAGTGTTCGTCTTAGGTGAGTGTAGGCAGSTTAAAATGCTTAAACTGCTGAGGGAAAACGTAATTTTCCGTCTTGTTTCTATTGAGGAGACAATTGTAGGCTAGAAGTCATTTCAAGTGACGGCCGTCCCGACATTTCGTTATAGAATGTCGCTAGGTAGTGCACTGGGCACGAGTTCAGCCAAAGAACGCGACCGGCGGGTTTTCCTTTTGAGCACAGGCCATGGTAAAAAAATATGGCGCTGAAAGCCGTGAAAAAAAGTGTCAGCGGGTATGTGGTCTGATAAGTTGGTTTCCCGGACGGTGGTTGTTTTCAGTTATAAAACAGTTCAGCCGCTTTCCGGGATCGCTTAGTGGAACGTGATTCAAAGCTTAAATCAAGAAGAATGACTGTTGTTAGCAGATCTTGTTCTGACTTTAATCATTCTGTCTGCAGATGAACAGCACGTCATGAAAACCCAGGTCATTAAAGGATGTCATGAATWACTAGYTTAAACATAAAAGTAWTAGYTCCACCACAAACAGTGTCTGTTCCGACCAACCAAACCATAAATGCACCCTGGCACCAAACAGACAGTAGTTTGGGTCAATTTATGTCAAATCTGTATAAATATGTTGAGGAACAGAATGACTAACACACAGGTCTGTAAATAATAGTAAATAAGTTTAATCCACGTTAAAATACTTCCTGGTTATATTTATTCTGCTCGTGGAACATCTGGTTCCCCATAGCCCGCAGTTTAACACAAACAAATAAAAAAAAATCAAACTCTGGGGGAAATATTTCCAACCTTTCTTGTTTGTGTGTCGACTTTAACACGTATATAAGACCCGACTTGGCTTTGATGTGAAGGAGGCAGATTGATTATTATTAATGTTGAACCTGACATCACTTCCCCTGAAGCTCCACTGTCTATCTCTGTAAACAAAAACCTGGGAAACACTGATTTGTTCATTCAGCTCAGGCTCAAAACCCATTAAATGCATGAAAATTATACATTCTTGTTTTCCTGTGTTTGTGTTGCCAAAATATCTCAAACCACTGGATGGATTTTAAGGAAACTTGCAGAAATCATTGAGCGTACATCTACAACTGATTCACGTTTGGAGACAACCTGATTCAAAACTAAGAGTCTTTGAATTGGACAGTTTTGACATTGGTGACAGTGGAAAGGAAAAACTCATTTTTAACAAGTCTCCAGACTACCATAATACTTCATGTGTCACAYGTACCTTTATCACTAAATGAGAAAGGAGTCACTAAACATCTGACACATGGAGCAAGTAAGAACWGTATGGCAGGCCCTTTTAATATAAAATCAGCTCGTCTCACTAACTGTAATTACATTCTAGATATCTAAAAATTAGTTTTTAATAGGAACAACTACATTTTGACTATCACGAATGGTCATTTAAATATCTTTCTTACATTCTGACACATTGAAAAAACAATTCAAGATATATTAAAAGGAATGTTGACAAGTCAAAATGCAATTAAAGACTAGACATGTGTTTTTACGATGTAAAAACAAGTGTGCATTGCCATGTAGCATGTCATTGCAGCATGGCTTTGCCTGCAGCATTGGACTTGCAGAATGAACTTTGACCAAGTTCAAATGTGTTTTCTATACCAGGTTGTGCCTGTCACGTCAGCAGGTGTTTGTAATTAAGGTAATTGTGTGACAACATGAAGTTGGAAGAGATTTTTAGTTAAAGTTGCATTAACTGGGTTTTGAACCCTGATCTCCCACATGAAAGTCCATGACATAAACCATTAGACCAATGGAGTTGTGGCACAAGGTGGTGGCAGGGGTTGGTTTGCATGTGTGCAGAAAGAGGCCACATTGCCAATACAATTATTGACACTAAACTGCATAACATTACAACAATAGAGCAGTATTAAGACAATATTATAGAAAAACATCAAAATACAATCATATTAGTATTGTAAACACTGAACAATTGAGATTAAATATTAAAAAACTACGCTGCAGTACCAAGTTGAGTACAGCTGGGGGCAGTATTGGACCATTACAAGGACCCATTTACTCCCATTTTATGAATTTTGAATAAAGTTTAAACATTAATATTTCAAAAACTACAAGTGGTTCAGGCAGCAAAAGGCATAGCAATCATTTGGCACAGGASCTTTACAGATAGAAACAATGGCAGCAGTAGGACAATGTATGCAGGAGCATTGGACTTGCAGAATGAACTTTGACCAAGTTCAAATGTGTTTTCTATACCAGCTTGTGCCTGTCACGTCGGCAGGTGTTTGTAATTAAGGTAATTGTGTGGCAATATGAAGTTCAAGAGATTTTTGTTAAAGTAGCAGTAGCTGGATTTGAACCCTGAT
>NW_013953270.1:90360-91588 GCF_001266775.1 Austrofundulus limnaeus
AGCTCATTTACACACTTTTCCTGAAGATAGAAGAGTTTGTTGAATCTGACGTGACATGTTCGTACGAACCCTTTGTACGAACAAAAGTAAGAGGATAAGAATACGAACATGTTYTTGCAYGAGGCCCATTGATCCTAAATTTGACGTTTAACAAAGTGTTTTAAAGCAGTTTAAAAGTTAAAAACTTTGCTGTGAGCTCCAGAGGCTCGGAGCGTTCACTGACTCTCTGGACTTTCCATCTGTGTGAAATYACTGCGAGAGAATCCTTTTCCTTTTTATTAACCTACGAGCCATCGCACTTCCATCTCTGTAAATGAGACGCACAAAGAATGGGCGAGGCCACCGACGGCCCCGCTGAGTTCAGGCGAGCTGCGAAGCGCCGGACGTGTCGCCATCCATCCCGTCACGAGAGCAAAAAGCCAATTGGTTAGTCATGGCTCATATTCCAGAGGATACGTCTCGCCRGAGCTTTGTAGCCTTTGAATAAATGGGGCCATTCCCACTGGGAGGAGGAATGTTAAGTGGTGAGATGGTTGAAGAGGGATGAAGAGYAGTCCCTGCTGTGCCTTATCTGAAGAGCACTGCAAGGATCACCCTCCTCTTCCTCAGAGAGTCACTGAGGGGAGGAAGAGCAGAGGACACATTCAAATGGAACCGTCCCAGTGGAGACCGGGGACAGAACGTCATTTTTCTCCAAACAGAAACAGAGTGATGACACTCACACTGTACATGCTCAGTTAGATGTCCCACCTGGTAAACAAAAAGTAAACAGATTCAAAAACTGATCCAGGATTTATTCGAAAAAAAAAAAAACTGTTTTTGAGGAACAAAAGTATTTATTTACCCAGTTTTATTTGTGTTCTACTGTTGTCACTGTTTTTGTGATCCAGCTCAAACTTCTATGGTTTAAACAAGTGATCTGTTGACTTTTAACTAATCTAGTTAACATGTATCCAGATGAGCTTATTTAGCTAACACATGAGGTTTTATCATGGCTGACAGGAAGGGGGACAGTTGTAACAGTTGTTGTAACTGTCCCCATACGATAAATCCAGATAAAAAAAGAGCACATACAAATGAGATTAACATGTTGAAATTAAGTTTACACTTAAAAGGCTGTTGGGTATTCATGACAGTTTTATAGTTTAAAACATAAAAGTGTTTAAGATGTATTTTCTGCATTTCAACAATGGTTTTAAAATCCTTTTGTTTCAATATGTCTCAAAAC
>NW_013953270.1:98399-101540 GCF_001266775.1 Austrofundulus limnaeus
GCAGATATAAAATGAAAAATAGCTAAAATCAACTAAATAGAAGCTGAAATTAGTACAGAAGATAAAAAACAAACCTAGAACAAAATGAAAAAGGTTCAGTAAAGATTTATAAACATTTTTAAGGTTTCAATGAGAAGAAAATGTCTGAAAAAGCTAAAAATCTCCAGACGTATAAATAGCTGAAATACGAAAAGTCATAGCCGAAACGTCCTGAAGGAGCCGAACGTTTTGATATCCAAATTGTTGAAACAGCACAAAAACTGGGACTAAAGATACGTGACAGAAATGTCCAGAAGAGAAAAAAATCTGAATAATGAGAATGCTTCGAATCAAAAAAAAAAGTCCAGCTGCCCCCCACTCCCCCCCCCAACCCTCGGCTGATTTGCTAAAAAAGCCAAACCGGGGGTTCAAATCCGACCTCAGCAGTGAGTTTAGATTCTCCTCCGACCCGATGAGGACCGTGGCCGACCCAAAGACTTCTGAGTGCCGTCTTTTGTTCTTATTTCTCCCAGAAATGTTAAAGATATGTTGATTTGAAGGGGGCAGAGCTCGGGCCTCGGCCCCCCCACGCCCCCCCTGCTGCTCCCTGCTGTTTTCTACAATAGAGCCGTGATTACACCCACACCGCTCACGAGCTCCTCAGTCCCCCCCCCACCCCGGGTGTCTGTGCTCTGCTGCCGACCCAGCAGGCATGTGATTACACCAACCCTGTTCACCCGTTCACTTCCTGTCCCTCCATCACCGCCCGCCGCCCACATGCGCCGCAACCGCCGCCATTATTCTGACTTCTCAACGTACTGTTTGCTAATGCTGCTCAGGACAAATTATTCTTATTAATTTATCATTAAAACCTGAATTATCTGATGAATTAAATGTTTCGGGCCTCAGTTGTTGTTTTTTTCTGACTGTAAACAGAAAAAACACACATTTAGTTTTAGCGTCTGAAACATTAACGTTAAAACAAACAGTCCAACAGTGAGATTGATAAACAGCACAGTCTAATCTGGGGTAAATAGCTGAAGCTGTAATGATTTGACAGAGTGCAGCTTTGGCCGAGACGCTGGAGTGAATAAATCACAACAGCAGCTAAATTAATCAACCGGGCGACACATAAAGGCGCGTTTCAYGTCGGAAATTAGCTTATCAATAATTCACCGATACTGAAACGCAACCGAGTGTCCTTTCTGCAGGCTTTCCACGGCAAAAAGGCAAATTTTATCCAGAAATGATTTATAATCTGCTGAAAAACACAGACGTGTTTAGCTTACTTTAAAAATGTAGGATCTTTTTTCCAGATGAAGTCGAGTTTTTGCCTTTGATTGTAAGTTTACTTTGTTTCCAAGCTTCAGGGGAACATAAGTTTAATTAATTCATCGAGCTGTTTGATTGTTTATAGCCTGAGAACAGGAAGAGGCAGCCATGTTTTTACTAGTGTCTGTTAGCAAAACAGCTCCTGAACCACTGGATGGATTTTAAAACACGTTTCTGGRATTAATCTTTGGATTTAAATCTACAGTTGATCAACTTACACGTAAAAAATGTTCAAATTTGTTAAGGAAGTAGTTGAGTTCCAGGCTGAGTCGTTTCTACCTTCTCTTCTCTGTCAACGCTCTCTGGTTTCATTTAAAAGAGTCGATCATCAGATATTGTCCAAGATTAACCTTCAGGGTGGATATAGCTCGCTAGCAGCCTCGCACCGAGGACCTATCCACGTCATCATTTACCCAGAATGCTTTGTGTGTAAATAAAATGGCTCCGTCCGTGTTAAAATATATTTTTAAACTTTTAGTTTAAAAATGATAAAAACTAAACATCCTACAGTATTTTTACAGTCTTTATTTTACAGTTAAAATAAATGTTTATTAAATAAAGTCTAATGTTCTGTTCTAAGTTGCGCCTCAGAACAAGCTGTTTTGGTGCGGTCTCTTTAAATAACCCCGCCCCCTCCAGGTCGCTGCGCGTTCGACTCCACCCCGTTCGGCCATATTTGTAGTTTCATAGCAAAAACACAGTTATCTACCGACTAAAAACTGTTTTTAAGATAAAATAAGATAAGATAAAACTTTATTGATCCCACAGTCTGGAAATTTKCACATTACTGCAGCTTAATACAAGAGAGGCTGAGAAGAATAATGAAAGATTAAGATAAACAAAACCCCACAATATACACATGTGATATTTAGTAATGTACCAATGCACATATACACATATACATAAACACATATGCTTATCTATATACATATATACACGTAAAGTACAGTACAAAAATGAATGTATATGAAGGTGCATATTAGTGATGGCAGATGGTAAGAAAGTATAAGGATGTCAACAACAGTAGACTTGTCAATCCAGCCTTACATGTTCGAGCCAGAGTCTGACCCAGTGCAAGACACTCAGAACGACAAACCTGCAGAACCACGTCTTCAAACGAATGTGTCACAATGGTGTGTTATTTATTTAAAATAAATAAACGTTTATCAAATAAAGTCTAATGTTACAACTAATCGGGGATCCCTTTAAGCTCTTCGTTGTTTTGGACAGATTGTATTCTGAATGCTCTTAGTGCTTTGGGTTTGTACTTTTGTTGTATTTCACAGTTCTTTAGTTTGCGCTTGTGGTTTATTATTTTATTTATTATTTTGTATACATTTTTACTGCAGAACTTTTTGTATTTTGAAGTCATTCAAGCTCACTTTAGCTCTTTCTAAYCTCCGGAGCCGAGCAGCCGGGGGCGGCTCCTTTCTGAACTGTGACCATTAGCCTTTCTTTGACGATTCATTTGACCTCCTGGACCCAATAGATTTCAGCCAAATTGGTCAGGAAGACAAAATGCTCCACGTACAGTAATACGCACCGAGTCTTTGTGTACTGTACAGAAACTGATGGCCAAAAATAATAAAAAATAAAATAACATCTTCCATTATAACCTCCCTGCTTCCATCTTGCTCCTGCACTTGTTTCCGCTCGGTCCACCCTTTGGCCAGGCGGAGCAAATTTCTGTGGAAGCACTCAGCCGAACAAAATGACTTCACACCGCCAGACAGAAAGACAAGTGAGGCAAGGACAGCCTCTGAATCAGTGTGTGTGTGTGTGTGTGTGTGTGTGTGTGTGTGTGTGTGTGTGTGTGTGTGTGTGTGTGTG
>NW_013953270.1:101615-106918 GCF_001266775.1 Austrofundulus limnaeus
GTGTGTGTGTGTGTGTGTGTGTGTGTGTGTGTGTGTGTGTGTGTGTGTGTGTGTGTGTGTGTGTGTGTGTTTCTGTGGGAAAGAAATAAAGTAAAAAGAAAGTTTATGTGGAATTAAGATGAACTAATTAGTCAACATGTTTTAAAAACCAAACACTCCTTCGAGGAATGCTGAGTTTTAGACAAAAATAAGTTGAGAYGTGAAGATGTTTTTGTCCAAACCTTCAAATTAAGATTAAGATAATCCAATGAGACGTCGCTCTCAGAATGTTTGAAATGTCTTATTTCACACAGCTGTAAAAATTACTGCCGTTGTGTTGATCGTTGTTGTTGAGCTGGAATTATGTCCTGACAGTTTCAATAAAACCCATGCAATGGTTCATGGGATATTTTGCTAAAAGACAGAGTTAATGTTAAAGTTCTGGACCTTTATGTTGGGGATGAGTCTCAGCTATGACCACACCAAAGCTTAGCTCTGTAAAACTGAGTTATAGTCATGTTTGGGCTTTAAAGAGACAGCCTCAAAATGAGTTAATCTGGGACATACCCCAGAAAAGGGGCGGGGCTTGTGGAGCTACAATAAGGAGGAATTCAAACCAAAGCATTGCAGTTCCACTTTATAAAGACCCCAAAGGATTTAAATGCGAAAAAGAAGGATTTAAAAGCATCGTACATCGACTTTAAATCCTTATTTTTCACATTTACATCGTTCAGTTCAGTCTACTGTATATAAAGTGGAACTGCAATGTTTTCCTCCTTATTGTAACTCTGCAAGCCCCGCCCCTTTTTGGAGGTGTGTCCCAGATGAACTTGTTATGAGGTTGTCTCTTTAAATCTTTTTTCACATTTAAATCCATCATTTGGGGTCTTTATAAAGTGGAACTGTAATGCTTTGGTTTGAATTCCTCCTTATTGYAATTTCACAAGCCCCGCCCCTTTTTGGAGGTGTGTTCCAGATTAACTCGTTATGAGACTGTCTCTTTAAATTCTTATTTTTCCCATTTAAATCATTCAGTTGGGGTCTATGTATAATGGAACTGCAATGCGTTCCTCCTTATTGTAACTCCACAAGCCCCACCCCTTTTATGATGCGTGCCTCAGATTAACTCGTTATGAGGCTGTCTCTTTAAATCCTTATTTTTCCCATTTAAATCATTCGGTTGGGGTCTATATAAAGTGGAACTGCAATGCTTTACTCCTTATTGTTACTCCACAAGCCCTGCCCCTTTTTGGAGGTGTGTCCCAGATTAACTCGTTATGAGACCGTCGCCTTAAATCCTTCCTTTACACATTTAAATCCGTCAGTTGGGGTCTATATAAAGTGGAACTGCAATGCTTTACTCCTTATTGTAACTCCACAAGCCCCACCCCTTTTATGATGCGTGCCTCAGACCAACTCGTTATGAGGCTGTCTCATTAAATCCGTATTTTTCCCATTTAAATCCTTCGGTTGGGGTCTATAAAAAGTGGAACTGCAATGCTTTCCACCTTATTGTTACTCCACAAGCCCCACCCTTTTTTGGAGTTATGTCTCAGATCGATTCATTTTGAGGCTGTCTCTTTAAATCCAAACAAGTCATTTCACACCCCACCTGCTTCCAGACCGGTTCATTCTAGTTTGATAGAGGGGTTTACGACTATATAGCTGTCGATTCACAGCACAGTCGTTACAGGACCGCCTCCCAGCCTTTATGGGCGGAGTTTAGATGTTCTCTTCCGACACAGACGGTAGTCCAGTTTCCTCCCACAGACTAAAAACATGGGTGGCCATCTTGATATGGATTTTAATGTAAATGATAATTCTGAAAGTTTTCATAAGAAGATTTGTGCACAGGTAAAGTGAAAACCTGACCAGTTTTTAGCCTTACGGCAGTTAGCAAAGCCAATAGCTAACGTTGCTAACATTTTCCTTTCCACAACGCCTCATTGGTTGAAAAGGCCATGAGGATTTGAGGTTGCAGTGGCGATTAAAGAAATGAGTTATAAGTCAGAGAATCAATGCAGCCAATGGAAGGTCCTCCCGAGGACAAGAACAACGCTGTTTTTATGTTTGGACAGAGGCTTTTTATCAGCCAGGAAAATAAATAACATTTTTATCACCTAATCAGTCTCCTCCACCAACTGCCTGACCTCAGGCCTCCTGTCACAACTCATGGCTGACTGGTTCCAGAGAGCGGGAGCTGTTTGTTTAAATGTAAAGGTAATCAGGCCCAGCGTGCCGCAGGGATCCGGGGAGCCGGGGAAAGACAGATGGGTTGATCCCAGGGGAGGAGGACAAGGACAGGCCAAATTAGCAAGTTCTGCACCCRTTTTTTATTTTTGTTTCCCAACAATCATCCGTATCGGTTCAGAATCCTGGAAGTGGGACTACAAATGTACTGATGGGACGGATCTGTAGTTTATCCCTGTAATTAGAAACATCTTGACCCAAAACGATGCAGAAACAGGTCTATGGATCTATAACGTCCAAGATGGAATATTATTTTTCTACATTCACACTATTGAGCTTATTATTTTATTCTTCTGTGCTTTTTATGGCACGTAACTCGTTCTACAATTTTTACTTCAACAATTCACGTCCAAATCTTCATCTCTTTCAGGACATTCCAGCTACGAATTTTAGCACATCGACAATTTATGCAAGTTATAATTTTTAGCTTTTTTTCTCTGTAATTTTTACCTTTTGTTTTGGTTCTGCTTTTTTAACGTCGTCGTT
This sequence comes from Austrofundulus limnaeus, assembly GCF_001266775.1. Classification (NCBI taxonomy): domain Eukaryota; kingdom Metazoa; phylum Chordata; class Actinopteri; order Cyprinodontiformes; family Rivulidae; genus Austrofundulus; species Austrofundulus limnaeus. The sequence continues at coordinate 104,331 of NW_013953270.1, forward strand.
CAAATGTCAGCTTCTTTTTTGGCTAATTTGAGCTTTTTGAGCTATAAAAAACAATGTACAATAGGTTGCCTTCAAGCCCAGGCCTCCCTTGAAAAATGGGATCTGCCTGGTTAAAGAACAGTAAAATAAAATAAAATGGAATAAAATAAAATAAAGTAAWTTAAATTAAATTAAATAACACAACATAAAATAAAATATTCTGCTCCTTTCAGTTATTCTTCTGGTCATTTCAACTGTTTTGTGCTTTTTTTCCTCTTTTCTTTAAGCTTATTTTTTAGTGTGTGCATTTTTAGCTATTTTCAGCTAATTTTAGCTTTATTTCAGCTAAATTCACCTTTTTGTGATCATTTCAGCTTCTTACAGCTTAACTCAGTAATAATGATCTTGATGCTCTTTCTGCTTCTTTGTGCTAGTTTCTGCTTTTCAGCAATTTTTTTTAGCTTTTTTCAGATAAACTCAGCTGTTTTAGCTATTTTACAACAAATTGCATTTTTTTGTACTCCTTTTCTTGTTTTTCTGCCAATTATTATTATTTTTCCTTTCACTGTCAGTCTGGAAACTTATTTTCTGCTGCTTTTAGCTTCTTTTTGCAAATTTTAGCTACTTTTACTTGACTTAAGCAAGTTTCAGCATGAAGCATTCACTTCATTTTTGAAGGAAATGCAAATTGTCTATTTTATTTTGGTGTCCAAAAAGTCTGTTTTAAAAGTCTTTAGCTTATCCAAAAAGCTGCTGCCAAACCAGAGAAAACACACCTGGAACAAACATTTATATTTTTTATGTCCAGAAATAAAATCCTAAACCCTCTGAGTGTCTGACATGATTCAGTTTATATAAAGTGGACGTTTTATTGACAAACTGTAACGTTGTAATAATTATCTACCTGACGAATGAAGCGGTTTGTTTTATTCCCAGCAGGGAATGGTTCCAATATTTTCCTCCTCACCTTCTTCACAGTTTCTCTTTCTTTAAAGAAGTCTTTTTTTTAAACAGAATTAAATGCAAATGAGCTGATTATCATATAAACGTCTGTTGCCTTGGGGGCCAAGAAACTCTGGCTTTATTTATTTATTTATTTAGTCATATTTTTTCACAGCTCCCCATAAAACTGTGACTTTAATCAGTTCACACTTTGTTCTGAAGACATGAGGGATTCTGGGAGCAGTAAAAGACGACTGGTTTTTTTGGATTTGGGTGCACACAGGCAGCTCCGATTCTAGTTTCTGAGCTCAGGGTTTGACAAGAAGAAATTAGACACAACAGTGTTGTTAGTCTAACATGAGCTGGACGTGTTTATTTTATATYACTTCATGCATCTCATGTTATATTTTGAGATTTTGTAATTCTCCTTGGACCCTGTTATGGCCCCCCCCAATGGGCCCCTTTGCAAACTTTCTGGATGCGCCCCTGGAGACCAGTTGTATAGATAAATCAAGAGCTAACCGTAACAAGATAAATTATTCTGTGTACAAATCAGGGAATGACAGCCCATGTGTTGGACTTTAAAGGAATATTTTGTCTGTTTTGAAGTGGGGTTTGTGTTTGTGTTTRCTTCATGTGTTGTAAATAACTCTATGAAAAACAGAGTTTAAGTCTGACCGGATTTAAGAGCTAACGGCTAATGCACATGCAACACTAAACAGCTAGATTTAGCTGTTTCAGAGTTCAAATAAACAGCTGTCTACAACAGGTAAAATCTGAATTATCTATACTCAGAACAGAACGAATATTAAAGAACTGTTTTAAGAAAACACAATAAACTGACTTCTTCCAAAATAAAAGCTGAAACACAAAGAGTCACGAGTCTGGTCCGATCAGATCACGCAGCGCTGCAGCACCGAAGGGAAAGGAGAAAGTAAAGGAAGCTTTACGGTCCAGTGAGGAGCACAATAATCCCATCAATAATCAGTGGAACGGAGTCGCAGCGGGTTTAATACATGTGGCAGAAAAAATTATCATTAAAAGGAAATTACCTCCAACAAAGCAAATATGTCTGCAGTTATTTAATTATTCCGTCTCCACTCTTCCCTCTTTATCTGAACGTGTCTGATGTGATGTCGTCAAATTCAGTTACGTCTTATTGACGAGACGTGACATCGGTTATGAAGTGTCCTCAGAGACGTGTCGAGAGGCATCAGCGTCCAACGTCTCCGTCCTGTCTCCGTCCAACGTTTCCGTCCTGTCTCCGTCCAACGTCTCCATCCTGTCTCCGTACAACGTCTCCGTCCTGTCTCCGTCCAACGTCTCCATCCTGTCTCCGTACAACGTCTCCGTCCTGTCTCCGTCCAACGTCTCCGTCCTGTCTCTGTTCTGTCTCTGTCCTGTCTCTGTTCTGTCTCTGTCCTGTCTCTGTTCTGTCTCTGTCCTGTCTCCGTCCTTCCTCCATCCTGCCTCCGTTCTGTCTCTGTCCTGTCTCCGTCCTTCCTCCATCCTGCCTCCGTCCTGTCTCTGTTCTGTTTCTGTCCTGTCTCTGTTCTGTCTCTGTCCTGTCTCTGTTCTGTCTCCGTCCTGTCTCTGTTCTGTCTCTGTTCTGTCTCTATCCTGTCTCTGTTCTGTCTCCGTCCTGTCTCTGTTCTGTCTCTGTTCTG
>NW_013953270.1:108846-110598 GCF_001266775.1 Austrofundulus limnaeus
ATTTTTTATGAATATTTTCACGTAGAAGAATTATTTAGTTAATTTGTGTTAGCTCTAGAATCACTTCAGCTACTTGCTCTACTTTTCCTAGAATGTTTTTTTTTTTTTAGGTTTTAGCCACTATTTGCCAATTTTAGCTATAATCTAGCCTGGCCCTTGCCTTCCTACGCAGCTCCGCTCAGTTCTAGTTTCACTTCCCTGCTCCGTCTGGGACTCCTCCCACAGACGAGGATTTCACTGGCAGATTTTTAGCCGAACCAATCAGAGAAGAGAACGTTGATGTTCTGCGCAGTGTCTGCTAGTTGTTTTAGCATACGGCAGTGGAGGAAGTGAATGAAGCCAGTCTGTGTTGATAAGGCTTCAAATTAAAATAAATTTGTCTGACAAAGCAGCAGCTCTCATTTACAGTCGTCTCGTTCAACTCGATTTATTTCTCCTCTCAGTAGGGTTGTTTACAGCACACGTGATTTCCAGTTAGCTTCTTAGCTTAGCCTCCTTCACAGCGACATACACACCTGAGCAGAGGCCACGCCTCCTGCAAGAATCGCTTCTCGATCGCAGCGAATCCAGACCCTCTGTACGAAGCAAAGTTAAGGACAAGGGTCTGATTTTTACCAGGCTAGCTGTAATCTACTATATTTGCCAAATTAGCTTAGTTATTGTTGTGCTGCAGTTAGCTTTTAGCTGCAGTTTTGCTCTTTAACATTTAGATGTATTGGTTTAATATTTGTTAAATTTAACTTGTAGCCACTAATCGTCAAAGTTAGCTTATATTTACTACTTTGCTAATTTTAGCTTAGCTATTATTTTGCTGCATTTAGCTTTTAGCTGCGGTTTGAATTTGTTAAATGCAGATTTTAACCAGTAACTGCTAATGTTAGCTATGTTTGTTTAGTTACATTTAGATTAGCTGCAGTTTTGCTCTTTTTAACTTCTRGCTGTGGTTTTGTTAAATTTAGCTTATATACTTACTACTTGTATACTAGTTGCCAATTTTAGCTTTTTACTGTTTAGCAAAATTTAGCTTAAATTTTCTTTGGTTACATTTAGTTTAATATTTTAGTAATTAATGTTGAAGGTTTTACAAATTTATGCTTTTATTTATAAGTTTGACCATTTCTGAAGCTATAGTTTTACTTTTTCACATCTAGATGCACATATTTGTTAAATTTAGCTTTTAGCCACTAATCGCTAATTTTAGCTTTTTCCAATAATTTGTTAGGTTTAGCGTAGCTCAGATTTTGCTGGATTTAAGTATAAGCTGCAGTTTTGCTCTTTTCAACTTTTAGCTGTAGTTTTAAGTTTAGCTTTTGGCTACTAATAGCAATTATAGCTTTTTACTGTTTTGCAAACTTTAGCTTAGTTTTGCTTTGGTTACATTTTGTTTTTAGAAACTGAACTTATATTTGGCTACTTTTACCTTCTGCTGAAGGTTTTGCAAGTTTAAACTTTTATGTACAAGTTTGACCATTTTAGCTTTTAGCTACAGTTTTGCTACATTCAGCCTTCAGCTAGACTTTTACTAGTTTTCCTATCTAGCTCAGGTTTAAATAATTGAATCCTTTATACCAGAGGTGCCCAAAGTGGGGCCCGCGGGCCAAAATTGGCTGCCAAGCCATTTGATTTGGCCCACCAGCAGTTGTCCTGATTATTAGATTGTAATTATGTTAAGATTAAATATTAAATACAAGTAACTACAAGAGACATTTAGATTAGATTTAAGCCCATATATAGATTTGCACACCTTATAAG
>NW_013953270.1:111963-113261 GCF_001266775.1 Austrofundulus limnaeus
GTTGTACTGATGTTTGCTTTTATGTACTTTTTAGCTAATACAAGCTTTTGGAATTAATTTATTCTTTTTTTTTTTTGGATAATTTTAGCTTTTAGCAACTTTTTTTTTTTTAATGCTTTTGGCCACACTTCTAGGTTTAGGTTAGATTTTAGCTGCTGTTATGCTAAGCTAACCTTTCCATCAGCTCATTTTTCAACATGTTTTATTAAAATCTCTCAGTTTTGGTCACGTTTCCTCCTCTGACGTCTCTTCGAGCCTCTCTGGTGGCTCTAAACACGGTTTCCTCCCTGCTGACAGCCGAAGCTGCAGCCGCCTCTGTACGGAGCAGGGATGAAGGTGCTCTTCACGCTCAGTGGGTTAAAGTAAATGACAAAGATAAAGAGAGGAACAGGAAGTGATTTACCTTCACGAGTGGCAGCGTGCGCCGTGTGCTGACAGTATTTGTTGCATTAACCCCTCGACTGGAAAGGATGGACAGAAAAATTGTTGTCCGTCTCTCTGACAACTCACTTAGGCAGCAGTTTTCTGAGGAACGCTCCCTTTAACCTACAGGAGTTCTCATTCATTCAGCAGTTTTAATATAATTTAAATGTAGTTTATTTCTTTTTAATTAAACTGAAATTGTAGAACTTTTCTATAATTAATCTGAGAACAGCTGGTTAAACATGCTGGATCTCAATGTGGCCATATGTATTCACATTTATTTTAAAATAAAAACGTTCATGTAGAAGTTTGGAGACGCTCTGATAGATGATTCTCATGAGGCCTGTCAGATTTAATGATGCAGCAGATGGAAAAAGAATYGAACCAATTAAATCAAACAGAAACCCAACAAATGACCAAACCTTTATATTCGGACGTAAAAGACGTAAACACGTGTTTATTGAATGTTTTGTTTAAAGAAAAACAGATTTATAGTAAAACAACTAGAGATCTTCTGGACAGGTTTGGATGAAACTCTGAGGAAGTTGTCATCGTGGGAATACAACAAATTTAATCAGTTTTTCTTTGTTCGTACGTTTTTCAGTACGCAGTGGTAGACACAGTTCCCCTAAAGCACTAATAGGGGAACTAATTGCTCGTTTTAAAATGTATTAGTGGTTTAGCACTTGCTAAATTTAGAAGCACTAACTGAGGTCTAGCTGCGTTTCCATTACAAATGTGCGCAAAACTTTGTCGATATTCTGTTAATGTCGAAAAAACACAGTTTCACAACTGCAGTGTTTCCATTAAGTAAGAAATGTTATTAAAGTCACGTGAATACGTTTTTTCTCATGATAAGTCATTACAAACATGGC
>NW_013953270.1:114349-118890 GCF_001266775.1 Austrofundulus limnaeus
CGTTAACTCTTACAGGATGGAGGAAACTGGTCTTGGTGGAGGTATGTGCTCTCCGAGTGCTTCTAGTTTGAACATTTTTCAGTTGAATTAACATTTATGTATTAATTTCAGCCTCCTAATGTATTTATAATAACACCAGACTTGGTAACTCGGGTCTGAAGCGGTAGCGTGACGGGTACGGGGCGACGCTCCTGCAGASAACGATGGTTCCATTTCATGTTGTGTTCAGGAAGAAGATGAGCAGTTTTGAGGAAGAGAATTCAAACCAGCATCATTTCAGCCTCCGAACTATTTGGCCACTATTTTCAGCAAACAATTTTGAGTTGAATATGACAACACAYASAAACACACACACACTTATTTCAGCCGATACTGGCAGGGTGTTTGAGAGCTTCTATTATCCTGTAAATGAGCTGTTTAGGGGCTTGATGTGGACTCTGGCAGCCAAACAGAGGCACCTGCTTTTTGATGTGCCCTCTGCTGCTGTCAGGTACAACACAGATGAATCTGTTTTTCCCTTCTTCTTTGTCTTTGTTTACTTCTGAGAGCTGAAACCCAAACTCTAATCTTTTTTCGCCCCCCCGGTTCGCCATATTCAAAAGTAATTTGTTTAACGGGCTGCAGAGAGACACGTTACGAGCACAATGTGTCGTCGTCGCGAGCGTTCCTGAGAATCTTAAAACCTGAAGTTGTTGTTGAACGAATAAATTAAAGTCACCAAATATTTGTGACACGGTCAACCTGCACGTATATCACACACACACACACACACACACACACACACACGAGTCAGTAAATCAGGACTTTCTGCAGCAGTCACACTTGGTTCTGTTGGTTCTGAAAGAAGTGGATCCAGTGGACTGACAGGCACGGGCCTCAAAGAGAATCCTCCCTGACACTAAGACCCTGAGCTCCGTGGGGACAGATGGAGGGATTTATTGAGGGGAGGAGACGAGGAGGAATAATGGATAAAGTGAAAAAAAATATCTAAATGGGAACCAGTCAATGGTTTTACTCACCTCTGGAGGCATTTATGACTTTCTCCTGACTGGAGGTGGGAAAAATATCCATTCATCAAAGCATCGCAAATGATTATTATTTTATTTATGGATTCAGAAAATCTTGATTCAGTTCGACCTTCTGATGTGTAAAATCCTAATTAAAAAATGTCCACCAATATTTTATTGTTATTTAAATGTTAAATTTTAAATCTAAACGTAAAGTTAAATCTGAAATGTTGCAGCTAAATGCTAATGCTAACATTTAAGCATTAAGAGTATCGGAATGCAATCTTTGCAATTGGTGCGCGGCTTTTGTTCTGACGTCATCATCATGCGTCAAACATAAACGTAAACGCTGCTGAAGACGGTTATTAATATCTAAATTCCAAATGTGTTCATTGAAACAACAGGATACATGAGGTTCGGCCGTTTGAAGAGCAGCTCAGACACTGGCTGAACCTACAAGTTTGATGTCTTGTTGGGAAGCGTTAGCGGAGTTAGAAGCGCTAGCGGAGTTAGCGGTGTCAGTGGAATTAGCAGCATCTGCAGTGTTAGCATAGTTAGCAGCATCAGTGGCGTTAGCAGCATCTGCAGTGTTAGCAGAGTTAGCAGCATCAGTGGAGTTAGCATCTGCAGTGTTAGCGGAGTTAGCAGCATCTGCAGTGTTAGCAGAGTTAGCAGCATCTGCAGTGTTAGCAGAGTTAGTAGCATCTGCAGTGTTAGCATAGTTAGCAGCATCTGTGGAGTTAGCAGCATCTGCAGTGTTAGCAGAGTTAGCAGCATCTGTGGAGTTAGCAGCATCTGCAGTGTTAGCAGAGTTAGCAGCATCTGTAGTGTTAGCAGAGTTAGTAGCATCTGCAGTGTTAGCAGAGTTAGTAGCATCTGCAGTGTTAGCATAGTTAGCAGCATCAGTGGAGTTAGCAGCATCTGCAGTGTTAGCATAGTTAGCAGCATCTGCAGTGTTAGCGGAGTTAGCAGCATCAGTGGAGTTAGCAGCATCTGCAGTGTTAGCATAGTTAGCAGCATCTGCAGTGTTACATAATTAGCAGCATCAGTGGAGTTAGCAGCATCTGCAGTGTTAGCAGAGTTAGAAGCTCTAGTGTAGTTAGCAGCATCAGTCCCGTGTGTCGGGTTTCACCCTGGCTGCGATGACAGCCGTTAATCGCTGTAGCTTGTCGCTCCCCGTGTGTCGAGCCCTTTGTTGTGTGAACGCTTCACAACATTCACACAGTGAGATCATTTTTTTCTTGCGTGTGTTTTTCGGCAGCTAAGTCGTTCTGCAATTTTTTGTGCAGTTTCAACAATTCATAGATCAAAACTTTCAGCTCATTCATGTGAGGAGTGCTATGACTTTTGGTATTTCAGCTTTTTATACTTTTTTAGCAATTTCACTTTTTTAGCCACTTTTTTTGCCATTGAAAATGAATGGGGCTATTTTCAAAATCCTTTAAAACGTTTCTAAATCTTTACAGTACCTTACACATTTTGTTCTGGTTATGCTTTTTTCATGTTCTTGTGCTAATTTTAGCTACTTTTTGCTAATTTTAGCTTATTTCCTGCCATTTCAGCTAAAATTCTACTTTCCGCTATTCTTCTGCCTTTTTTTTACTTTTTTGTGCTTTTTGTCTGCTACTTTGTGCTATTTATGCATCTTACAAACTTTTTCTGCTATATTCAGCTATTTGCTGAAATTTTAACTAATGTTTAGCTGCTATTAGCTAAAGTTATTTTTTCTAAGTTAAATACACATTTTTGGTAGCTATTACAATGTTTTTCAGCTAAGTTCAGCAAACTTGTGCTCCTTATGCTTTCTTATGCTAAGGAAATTATTTCCAGCTACTTTTTAGCCATTTTACTGAAAATTTCAGCTGTTTTAGTTATTTTACTACAAATGATCACTTTTATGTAATTTTATGATTTTTTTCAGCCTTTTTTCTGTTTTAGCTATTTTTTAACTATAACTATTTCATCTTGGCTCTAATTTCAAATTTTGGCTGCTACCGTTAGCTTATTTTATGCTAATTTTAGCTATTGTATGCTATTTTAGCTGTAGATCTGGTTCTTTCTGTTATTCTTCTGTTTTTTATATATTTTTTTCTGCTACATAGTGCTGTGTATGCTTCTTACATATGTTTTCAGCTATTCAGATAATTTAGCTTTTAGCTTTTAGCTGTTTTCTCTTTTCAACTAGATTTGTGCTCCTTTTTTCTGTTTTTCTGCAATGTTAGGATGTTTTTGCTTACAGCTATTCAAAGTGCTGCGTTAACACTTTTCCTATAAAAAGTTTTCAGCTCAGTTTCGGCAGATTTCAGCTGAAGTTTTCAGCGTGAAGCCTTCACAGTAGCATYTTCGCAGGAAATGCAATTTCTCTAGTTGAATATTGAATTGGAGCGCAGCCCAGCTGTTGCTCTGTCAGAGCGTTATTTCAGGAGGATCTCGGGTAACGACTCTCTGCCCTGGTGTGTTTATGTTGTGAATCTGTTTAGCTCATTAGCGCTGACAGAAGGAATGCTAGCAGCCCACCTGCTCCCCTCCACCCGCTTTATGGCTGCACAGATTAAAAGGACATTAGCGCACACTCCTCCGAACRCCTCGCAGCTCAGGTCGGTTGGTGTGCTCAGCGACAGTCACCTCTCCAACCTCACATTTACTCTGCTCGGACAAACGCTCCGGCTCTTTGACCTCTCGTTACATCGCCTCGTTTGAAAAGCTTCGCCCGCGCCGTCAGCGCCGCTGTCCGTCTCCTCCTCTGATGTGCTGATGCCATTCTAACCCCGGTCACTCTGGTGTGCCCGGAGAGTGACAGCATGATGGAATGATGTCCCAGCGTGTTTGCTTCGCCCGACTGGCGGGGGTGGTGGGGAAGAGGGTCACGGAGGTAATGAGGCCATAAAAATGCAGGTACAAGAAGTTGTGTGGAGGGGAAAYAAGATGAGGTGAAAAGTTAAAGAAATGAAAGACAGCTGTGAGAGAAAGTAACTCCTGAATGAACAAGTTTGGAACAGAGGTCTGCAGCGTTTACTGGATCCATGAAACTGACCATACCTCTGTCACTTTTACAGATCAGGAGCTAAAACCTGGTTTGGGAGTAGCTGAGAGTCATTAACAAAACGTAATCCAAGCACCAACACAACAAGCAAACATAACTATAACTCCGTTTATGGACTGCCGTTTGTGAAGTTACACAGTCAAAAATTACTACCGATATTTGTTTTATTTAACCTTTTATAAGAAAAAAAAGACATTTTTCAAAGTCAGTTTTTCACCATGTGATTCATACATTTATAAATGTCATAGTTAACAAACTAAATATTTAACTTGTGACTTTATTTAGTTTTGAGCTAAATATTTAGCTTGAAACTTAAATATTTAGCTAGCAAGTTAAATATTTACTTAGCCACCTAAATATTAAACTTAAATATTCAGCTAGCCACCTAAATATTTAACTTAATTTTTTAGCAAGATACCTAAATATTTAACTTAATTTTTTAGCTAGATACCTAAATATTTAACTTAATTTTTTAGCTAGATACCTAAATA
>NW_013953270.1:121079-122690 GCF_001266775.1 Austrofundulus limnaeus
TTGAAACGCCCATAGCAGGCTCTGGTCCTTTAAAGTGGGCCTGACTGCCAGCTCTTGCAAGGTAGTCAGCTCTCTCGTTACCATAAATGCCAGTATATCCTGGTACCCATTTAACAGTAACACTATTATCTCTCCCCAGTTGGTTGACTGCTTCGGCACACTCCCAAGTCAGTAGTGAGTCAGTCAGTGAGGTGCAGTTAGAATATCAAGCACTTTCAAGGACTTTATATAGAAATCAAGCACTTTCCAGATCTTAAACACTTCAAATTCAAGCATTTTCAAGGGTTTCAAAGCCCCCGTACGATCCCTGCAATGAGCTGCGTGTGGCCCCAGAACCTCAGGTTTCAGAGCAGGAGCTCTCTGCACAGATCAGTGCTGCGTTGCTGTTGTTGTAACATAATCATAAAAATCAGAATGAATTGGCTGTGTCTCATTTAACAAGCAAGGCAGAGCAGACGAACCAAATCACTCCGACTCGTGAATAAACACGTCCTCGCTCTGCTCACGTCCACGAGGTGCGCTGGTTTATTGTTCTGGCTCGAGTTTCCAGGCTCTGGGCAAAGTAAAAAAATAAATAAATAAGGGTAAATTAAAAGTCACAGATGCATGTTGTGTTGTGAGGACTGAGTGATGCTGAAGAGGCAGCAGTCTGCGAGGCTGAGGGCCAACTGTAGTCCTGGTTAATGGATTTCTCAGGGCTGCGCTGAAGGTTTCTGTTCGCAGTGGGAAGTGAGTCCTGCACAGATCCGAGGTGGCTGCAGTGGTCTGGGAGAATCCTCGTGGGCGAACATCCTCGTCTCAACACTTCTTCGATTTTTTCACACGACTTCATGGGTTTGGGAAGAGGAAGAGCCGTGGCTTTGAAGATTTGGTTTAGATTCAAAAATGGGTTTGTGCTCAATATAAACACAACAAGATGTGGGTGTGTGGGGTTTTTTTTTCCTTCTGTGTGTGGATTCAAGCCCCTTTTTGAAGTCCTCCAACTCCACTCTGGCAATTACCTCATATCAAGGATTAGATGAGGGAGGAAGAAGAGAGGAGAGACAAAGATGGAGAGAAGTAAGGTGGCAGCATCGGAGAGAGGAGAGGGAGAAAATGAGAGGAGAGATCCAGGTCACCAGTGCAGGGAGGGTTTTTTTTTAAAGAGGCTTTGTGTTTTCACAAAACATAAAGAAGCAAAAGGAATCAAATCCAGTGAGACCAGCAGACACTGAAGAGCTGACAAAATGCATTCTGAAGTCAGGTTTGTACTGGGATTACACAGGATTATCTCACCATCAGAACTCTGGGCTCAATTAATCACCAACAAGTCTCCTGTTGAACCCTGGTCCGGACCACACAACCAGACCTAGACCCAGTTTTCAGGTGGTCTCGGTTCACTTCTGATGTGAAAACAGACCCGGGCCAACTACAGGAAACGTGCACCTTTTTGGACTTCACGAGCCACCAGTGCTAAGCTACATGATAACAATTAGCACAGGGCTAAGCTGGCAGCCTGTGAGTGAACAAAGTTCGGCCCGACAATTACCGTATTTATTCGTGAATAGTACAACCTCATGTATAATACAACCTCATGTATAATACAACCTCATGTATAATACAACCTCATGT
>NW_013953270.1:127068-128277 GCF_001266775.1 Austrofundulus limnaeus
ACACACACACACACACACACACACACACACACACACACACAAATAATTCAGTTACACATATTGTGCTATACAGTATTTGGTGTGACAACAGCTTATGGTCGTTTCCAACACTTACTCCAAGTGCTACTTGTTGTGCAAGCAGTAGCGCCTGCAGAAAATATTTCCAGGGGGGGGGCCATGGGGGGTGGCCACTGAAAAACCAGGGGTGGCACATCAAAACTAATATCTATAACAGAAAATTTATGATGTGTTTGTAAAGATGACAAATTGAAAACCATGGCAATATAAAACTATAGATTTGCCAACAGAAGTTCAATTTGTGATTTCACAGATAATATCACTGATATTATGACATTCAGAGACAAAAAAGCAAAAGAGTAAGTTCTGTAATGGTGGGGGGACCTACTGGTGGGGGGTCAGGGGGTCCTCCCCCAGAAAATTTTTAAAGAAGTAAATGCCATTTCCTTTATTCTGGTGTATTTTAACAMGTTGTTAAACAGATTTTTACCTACATAGGAAAACACTTAATGTAATGTATTCTATTCTATAAAGTAAAATGAAATTAATTTATTTGTTAAGTAAGAGAAACAACACTGGAGGACATAAGGTTTTATGGTAAATGTGGGGGTGTATTTTAACAGGTTGTTAAACAGATTTTTACCTACATAGGAAAACACTTAATGTAATGTATTCTATTCTATAAAGTAAAATGAAATTAATTTATTTGTCAAGTAAGAGAAACAACACTGGAGGACATAAGGTTTTATGGTAAATGTGGGGGTTTAAATGAATTAAATTTTAAATTTGATGGGGACAGTTCACTTGAAAAATGATTGTCATTTTATTTAAAAATGTCAAAATACATATTTTAAAGACACTTATAAGGAACAAGCTTTTTAAAATTTAAAGGCATCACCTCTTCTATGTATGTTAATTTTTTTATTTGGTAGTTGATGTTTACTTTTGTGAAGAAAAACAGTGATTATAAAACCCCAAAACTGGAAATAAAGACTAAATCAAGCATAATTACAAACTACATCTACTGCAGTGTTATCCCAAACTATTAAGTTATTTGCTTTTTATGTCATATAATACATATGATTTTGGTCTGGGAGATAAAACTGGAGTATCTGCAGAACAGAAAGTTGATCTAGCAATCTTCTTCCTTAGAGGCAATATGTTGCTCTACCAACTGTGCCACTATACTGC
>NW_013953270.1:129249-131490 GCF_001266775.1 Austrofundulus limnaeus
GAGGTAAGGTTACAAACAGTTACTTATTTGTCAGAATGTCTGGATTTTAAACCAAATTAAGTGTCTTGGGCGCTCTTTTTTCCAACTTTATTCAACCTTTACGTTACAGAAGGCTAGCGAATGTCTATGTAAAAGAATTTTATGAGAAAATGAATTTTGGTTTTTCTTTTTTCCAGTAAGAGGTTTTTATTTAACAGAATTTTTGGACCAAAAAATTGCAATATATCACAATATATCACCTTGCTTACAGTATCGCAATATATCGGGATATATCGTATCGTGACCTCTCTGTCATGATATGTATCGTATCGCCAAATTCTTGCCAATACACAGCCCTAATCATTAAATGTGGTTTTAACATTACTTTTATAAATTTTGAAGTCTGTGCTGTCCAATCCAGCTCACTGTTTTTTACAGAAGCCCTGTGAAAGCATCACAGCTTTGCCGATCTCACAGTGTTACAAGAAAAAGAATTCCTGTATCCGCATCGTGATCCGGAACATCACCAAAATTTAAAGGTGTGTTCTTTGGCCCAGTAACCACATGTGGTAAAAATGTCATGACAATCTGTCCACAAGTTTTTGAGTAATGTTGTCCACAGACAGAACGACAGACAGACAGACATAAAAACATTACCTCGGCGGAGGTAAAAAACAATAGCTAAAACTGTATAATCTTTTTACAAAACTAACTAAAACTAACTGAAATTATAGATAGAATATCTTTAGTTTTAGTGTTTGTCAGTTTTTATTTTATTTATTTTTTAAATAAAGTAATTTCACATTAGCTGTGGTCTGTAACAACACTTGTTTAAAGTCTGCTGCTCAGCATCACCTGCTAAATGTTGACTAAAGTTGGGAGAAAACAACAACGTCCACTTTAGGATTTCTTTGAATCTGACTGTGAGAAAAATCAAATCAAGTGTCTTGTAGTGGAAACAGGAGATAAAACAGGTGGAAAACTTCTCAAAGGAAAACCTGCATGAATCAAACTCACACAAGATGCTAACTATGACTATCTGACACATTAGCTTCTCTCAGTAGCTCCATGAAAAACAAACAACAGGTAGCAGCAGGTTGGAGACAACTATTATCGTCCTAAAATAATCACACAAGTTTAGTTGGCAAAAAATGAATTACGCAATTATTTTAGGAAGGTGTTGCTATAATGGAAGATTTACCTAGTGACTAAATATCTGCTGGTTAGTGAAGTCACAGGAACATCATAAGCTGGAGGATGCACTGGCAAATATGTTCATTCAAACTACAAAATAATAACTAGAACTAATAAAAACTAAACTAAAACTAAGCATTAAAAATGCAATAATAACTAACAAATACTAGCAAATCTACTGTAGAAACTAATTAAAACTGAATTAAAAGAAAAAAGTCACAAAATAAAACTAAACTATAATTAAAAATCCAAAACTATTAGAACCTTGAGGTCAGAGGACCAAAACGTTTTCAGTGACATGTGACCAACAAACAATATTCCTAAATATTCTTTTCTTTACAGTCTGTAAATGTGTAAAGGGCATTTTTTAGCCGTTGCCATGCTTTATTTGTAATTGTTTTATTTTGTTGTTTTGGTGAGTGTTGGGATGTAGACAGATCAGTAAATTGAGAGTTTTGTATTTTGGCCCAGCTCTTTCACCAAAAGAGACCGGAGCAACGTCTTCATTACTGCAGAGGACGTCTTCATTAGCTGACATGTCCTGCTCTATCTTCCCATCAGTCGCAGAGAAGTATAAACCTGAACCCAAACATTAACTCATTTCATTGTTGCAGGTTATGTAGGGCTCAAATAGAATAAACAACAAAACCACCCACTTCAGATGTTATCATGCATGAAATGGACGTTATTAGGCGTTATCAGTCCCATAGAATGGCTTCAGGATGTCCCACCTGTGCCGGTTAGCAGGTTCCCCGTCCCATAGAATGGCTTTCGATTGTCAGCTGGTTAATATGAGACATAAAACCACTATCTGGTTAATATGAGACATAAAACCACTATCTGGTTAATATGAGACATAAAACCACTATATCTGGTTAATATGAGACATAAAACCACTATCTGGTTAATATGAGGCATTAAACCACTATATCTGGTTAATATGAGGCATAAAGCCACTATCTGGTTAATATGAGGCATTACAAAACTGGTTAATATGAGGCATAAAGCCACTATCTGGTTAATATGAGGCATTACAAAACTGGTTAATATGAGGCATAAAGCCACTAT
>NW_013953270.1:132363-133891 GCF_001266775.1 Austrofundulus limnaeus
TAAAGCCACTATCTGGTTAATATGAGGCTTAAAGCCACTATCTGGTTAATATGAGGCTTAAAGCCACTATCTGGTTAATATGAGACATAAAACCACTATCTGGTTAAATTTGAGGCTTTAAAAACTGGTTAATATGAGGCTTAAAGCCACTAAGGTTAACTTTAGAGCAAATGACATGGTTAGCGCTAAAGAAACCGCCCTCCAACAGTTATATATTGTGGCCTTCCAATAGGGCAATGGGTAGAGTGTCGTCCCAAAAAAGTGGGAGACCAGGGTTCGAGACTGACACGGACACAATAAATTTATTACAACATCTTTTGGTTATTTACACTTTCATTGTCATTGATATATTAMCCCACTAGGGGGCACTGTCGGGACAGTCTGAAGCCTAGAAGGCACAGTAGGGACCCTCTGAAGCCATTGGATGGGACTGATAACGCCTAATAACGTCCATTTCATGGACTGATAACATCAGAATCCCCTGACAAAACTCAGGTTTGTTTGATCGGTTAACAGATCAAACTAAACTTGGATGTGGATGTTCTTGTCCTTTATTCCTCCTCACATAACTTAGCCCCACAAAAGAAGGGAACCCAAACTAAATCAGGCCTGTCAGTTGTGGACCCAACAGTTTTTTTTAGGAACGACCAATTAGGCTTTACAATCACACTCTCCCTCTCGTTTTATTAATACACCCCATTTTCCTATGAAAAGGTGGCAAAAATGACTAATTAATATAACGATTTATGAACCCCTTCCATTGTAGTCTAATGAGATTTATGCAAATTCAGCAGCTTTCAATATGAGTTATAATTTGGTTGGAGACGGTGCAAATTAAGCATTTTACCTCATAGTCATCAATAACGTTTTTTTTTCCTCCTCCCTTTGGCTTTCTGGGCTGTGAAGGAACTATCTGCTGCYGGAGAGACGACAGGAGCTCCGGTGAATGATGGCAAACGGTCATTTGATACGACTTTATACGAGAGTTAGTTAGAGGAAACACCTCTTGTGGAAAAACGACGCTTTATAAAAAACTGCTCAGAATAAAGAACAATATGGAGACTCGTGAGCTGTTGGAGATGCAGCAGCGTCACTGAGCTCCCAGGATTCAGCAGCGAGCGATGGTAGTTCATTAATGAGCACCTCTTTTTATCAACTCTGTAACAAACTGCTTCATGACAGGAACAAGCCGAAGGATTCATCTTCTCTCATTGTTCTTTTTGGCTTTCTGAGCAAACAAATCAGGCTCTGCAGAACACGGTCTGCACATAAAACACACACTTCCTGTTGGATTTAAACATCTAAGTTAATCTATGAAGACCTCAGACCAGTTGGACACTTCTTATCCCTCCAAAAACACTATATTTGATTTAAAACTAACTAAATAAAACTAATGCACTGCAAAAACTGTCCACCTAACCAAGTTTTAAAATCTTATATCAACCAAAAAGTCTTTTTGATCTTGTTTTCAGACTGATTTACTAAACAAGAACTGATTGTGTAAGAATAATCATCTTGTTTTCAGACT
>NW_013953270.1:134153-139835 GCF_001266775.1 Austrofundulus limnaeus
AGTCTGAAAACAAGATGATTATTCTTACACAATCAGTTCTTGTTTAGTAAATCAGTCTGAAAACAAGATCAAAAAGACTTTTTGGTTGATATAAGATTTTAAAACTTGGTTAGATGGACATTTTTTACAGTGTGGAGTTTTTGTGCAATTCACCAAATTAGGTGCAGATATAATAAACATATGCAAATTCATTGGACACTTTAAAGACAATGACCCAATTTAAAAAAGGGCTAATAAAAAACATTTGTCAACCCTGAGCACTCAAAGGCTACTGAAAGCTAAAAGAAGCAGAACATAACTGTAATATGCAAAACAGTAATTAAAACTAGAATCGTTCCTGCAGAAACTATGAGAGGATTGCCAGCCGTGYAAAACTCGTCCTATGTTGCTACTATAAGGGGTTGCTGTATAAAACTTGTTTTAGTGGCCATCCTAAATATGTATTAAGTCTGTGTTTTTGATTGAAGCAACTGCTTTAGCAAATATCATCTTTAAAGTTCAAGAAATTGATTTATAAGTCATTTGTGTGTTTTCTGGCTGAATTTGTGCTTTGGTTCATGAAATATTTTGCTAACAGACATTTTTCTATGCTATTTTTTTTTTCATTTGTAAGACTTGAATGCTCTAATAAAGTGGATCAGTTGTTCTAAAGATATTTCACAATTTGTTTCACACTTTATATTCATTCAAGCGTATGTAAAATGTGCTGATGTCAGCACTTGTATGGTAATCCAGGGTTGCTTGGACAGCCATCTTGTATCAGAGTCGGACAAATGTGTTGGACAGTGACAGAGGATTGTCCAATGACTGTGTTAGAGTTTTATAAAGTTAAAATCAGTGGTTCATGAGCTATTTCAAAAAGTGTTCATGTTTTGAAGCCTTTGAGGCCTTCTCCATTCATTTCCAATGGCATTTGTTGGGTGTCTTTGTTGGCCTACTGCGTCRTCATGGTAACAATGAATGTACAGTTGAGTAAGGACACACTTCCTCTGGCCGAGCCGGTCGTTTTGACGTATAACTTGTGTGGGTGCATTCATGTTGAAAATATCTCCTTTCATTTGCATTGAGAAAAAGTGGCCGAAGTTCCTTCGGCTGCTATCTTGTTTTGGATGTTTCTGCTCAGTATGTGACAGAGGTCACTGTCAGATACCAGTAAACCAAGTTTCAGCTCAATATATCAAACAGTGAGCGAAAGCCATTTGAAAATAGCCATGGCGGCCATCTTGGATTTTTATTTTGGCTACTATTTGTGATAGAGCTTACTGTCAGCTACTTGTGTATAAAATATTAGCTCAATATATGAGAAATTGGCTGGATTAGAGTAATTTGAACTTAGCTATGGCGGCCATCTTGTATTTATTATTCCGCCTACTATTTCTGGTACAGCYGACCTTTAGTTACTAGTGGACCAAATTTTAGCTAATTAGGATGAAAACTGGCTGAATTAAATATGTTTGTATGAACCTATGATATGTATCTGCTACAGGTAAGACACTGYCTAACCTACAGTTGGAGTGTAGACTGAGCTGCTTATGGTTTTAAATGGCTGAATGAGAGGTTTTTTTTTTATTTCAAAGTTAGCTTTAGCAATTAGCTTAATCAGGAGGCTGGATTCCCAAATGGGAGACCAAAATCTGCAGCTCCTCTGTCTGAAAACACAGAAATGATGTGTCCTTTCAAACAGCTGCTGTACAAAAAATATAAGGGCTATTGAAATAATTTTCGGACCGTGAGCATCAGAAGACTTTCGTCTTTATTGAAAAAAAATTTCAAGCATGTACTTGGCTTTATGGCTGAGAGATCACGAGTTAAAAAAGTAGTAAGTGTTAGATTTCTGAATCTGGTTTTGATCATTTTTTGAATGGAAGAGATAGGAGAGGGAACTTGGTTGTGCTGCTTCTGAAGCACGTAGAGAGAAAACCAATTGTCTTAGAGCCAAACCACACACATTTTCTGAAAGAAGACAAAAATTCCTACGTTTTGATGTGTAATTCGTCTTTGTAACGTGAAAATTGTGTCTGTAGTAGGAATTTGTTTGCAAAGTTTCTTCTTTAAAATTACAGAGCTCACACTCTAAGGTCACATGACCTAGAGTGAGGAGTTTCCCATGTAATCCAATGGGGATTTTTAGATTAGTTTTTTGGGGATTACGTCGCCATGGTAATAAATTATGTAAAGATAAATAATAGCACACCTCGTGAGATCAACGCCGACGCATTGATGTATTTTTCATGGGGCCCGAACCTTAGGTTGGGGCCGCATTAACGGTGAAAGTTCTGGGATGAATAATAAATAAATAAAGAGTTCAGTTTAGAGGTGGATAATAATAGGTTACCACTGTTCATGGCAATCCTAATAACAAAACCTAAAACATTGTCTAAAAGTAACAAACTAAAACCATTAAGTGTCTTTTATTTTACAAAAAGTTAAGTAGGAGCTAATTGTAATTGTGTCAAATTAAAGTGACAAACCGCCTGAAAAAATAAAAATAAGAAAAGCCTAGATAAAAGTGGAATGGAAGCCTGTGCCTATAGTAGCTAAAAGTGGCAATAGACTAACAAAAAAATACAAAATAACTAATAGCTAAATATAGCAAAAGGCTAATTAAAAGTATCAAATAGAAAAACAGATCAAAATGTCATGAGGTTAGCTAAAAATATTCAACCCTGAAGATTGAAAGACTTTATCATGGAACTCGCTGAAGAAGCTAAACCTGAGCTGTTGAAGCTAAAAGAAGCAAAACACAGCTGAAATCAGCAAAACAGTAGCTAAAAGTAGCAAAAAACCTAGCTATAGACAACAAAACAGCTAAAACCCTTACGTATCAAAAAGWTACTGTAGCTATATTCATGCCTGCTGTTCTACAAAAAGTAAAATAGCAGCTAAAAATGAAATATGTCAGATTTAAGTGATAAAAAGTCTGCAAAAATAATAAAAACCTAATAAAAGTAGAATGGAAGCCTAACTAGTAGCTAAAAGTGGCCAAAAAATCTAAACAAAAATTTTATGTAGTTGGCACTTCAACGTAGCAAAACAACTAAAAGTGGCAACAGACTAACAAAAAGAACAATGTAGCTAGCAGCTAAATGTAGCAGAAGGCTAATTTAAAGTATTAAAAGACCAACTTAAAGTAGCAAACACCTAGCTTAAATGTATCAAGACAATAGCTAAAAAGCAAAATGGTAGATGAAAAGCAAAAGTAGCAAAAAAGCCCACTTAAAACTAAAAGTAGCTAAAGAAGAATAATGCTAGTTTGTTAAAATTTTAAAGATAATTTTCTTAAAGTGACTCGAGATCTCTGTGTATTAGAATTAGGGGTGTAAGAAAATACGATACACTGAAATATCGCGATATTTCATTTCCCGATACTGTATCGATATTCTAAAGCCCTGTATCGATTTTTAATTAAGGTTTAAAATGTCAACTTTCCTGCCAGCYGTTCATTTTTATGTTGTAGTTCAGCCTCTGGCCACTAGTTGGCAGCAGTGAGCCAGACATTTGGCTCCTCTACCTCTTGAGCGCCAGAGAGTAAGGGTAGCATTAGCATTGTAAGTAAACATTAACTTTTCTTTTTTTTTTTAGTAAGAGGTTTTTATTTAATATAATTTTTGGACAAAAAAATCGCAATATATTGCCTTGCTTACAGTATCGCAATATATCGGGATATATCGTATYGTGACCCCTCTGTTATGATATGAATCGTATCGCCAAATTCTTGCCAATACACAGGCCTAATTAGAACCAATGGTTGAAACAGCACAAAGTACGCAGAAGTTAAATGTTGTGAGAACGCTGAATCAGCATTTTTACAACTTTTGAGGTCTAATTTTAAAACAGTTTGAGAGAAAAGCAAAAGGGAAAGATAAAGAATGAAAATCAAAAAGTACAACTTGTAAACAGAGTAAAATATAGACAGGAAGTGATGTTTGGTAAAATACGGACCAAATATTCAGCAGTCCTGTAGGTGTTGAACCACATTTTACAGACATTAAAACACATCTGAAAAAAAAGGCCTAAAGAGGGAAAACAAGTGAGAGACAGAAGAAAAGACAAAACACTTTATAGCCCAAAGACAGAAGCCCTGAATACTTCCCTCAGCCCAACGTTTCAGCAGGTGTGGATGGGTTGTTGGAGGAGCGGGAGCTAAATCAGCCGGTGGAGGACATCAATCCCAGCTGGATCAATAGGAGCTGTGAGCGCGTTAGACGGGGACTAGCCTCTGCCCTGCCCCGAGGTCTCAGGCTCCTCAAAGGAAGGAGGCTGTGGACCAAAGCCTGTTTATTATGTGGCTGACGTGTCCAGACTTCTCCTTCATCTGAGTTCTGATTCACCTGGACAGCCGCTGTCAGCGCCGCAATTTCAGACACGCTCTGAAATATGGCTCCAAGTTTTATGGAGCACAAAGGCTTAATGGGTATATGGGCGGTGTTCGGCTGTCTGCCACTGCAGGGGCAAACAGGAGAGAAGACCAAGCCGCCCAGATCAATGTTCGGTCCAACAGAGTCCACAGGCCCAGGCTGGGGACAAGCTGGATCTTTACTCTGTGTAAAACTTGATGGATAGTGTTTGGGTCGGGCCTGTTGAGTCAGAGCGGTGCCACTCATGTCTATCTGCTGACAGAGAGCCTTCAAAACACGTCAACAGAGTCCAGTCGGAGCGGCGCCGCTTCRCATCAATCACGCCAGGAGAAAGCCTGAATAAGCAGCGGCTGATTTGAATTAAAAGGCTCACATCAGTCGCCACCTTTCACGCTCGAGCCTTAAAGTTTGGTGCGGTAGTGGCCGAAACCAAACGTTTCTTTTATTTTCCCAAGAAATGTTTGGGCTCAACTGTTTTTCTGCTAAAAACCACAACTCATAAACCACTGGGTGAAGTTTATGTGGCGCTAAGTGTGAAATAAAATGTTAAAAAGTCACTAATACTTTAGTACTTAGCTCACTTTCTGATTGTTATACATTTTCACTAAATGCATACGTCAACATGTACGGATTGTCCGTAAGTTATCGTGGTATACGGACGTAAAGAGCAATCTCACGGATTTTTTCAAAACCTCATTTTCAAATTTATCTAACTTAGAGCCTGTAGGATGATTTAAAAAACAATAAATAACATCAAACAGCGATTTTCCAACCTGTTCTGCCACTAGATATACGTTTTGAACGTTTTCCCTCCTGCTTCGCAGCGGGCGCTTTCATGTCCGCAGCCGGATTTTTTGCAAAATTTACAAATTTTTGAAGCTCTTGATACAGGTAAAGGTCCGAAGAGTTTGACATGCWTGTAAATGTTAYGTCTAAATGTTAAATCCTAACTCAAAATGTGTAAAACTRAATGTAAAAGTTGTGGATACGTGTTAAAGTTTATATTTAAGTATTTGGGAATGGAACGCAGTCTTTGAAGTTGTGATGTCATCATCCTGCGACAAAACAGCAGAGTTGCACAGAAACGAAGTACAAATACTTTGTTTCTATCTATACTTAATTATTTTTTCAGACTTTTTTTTACATTTACTCTTTAGATTTTCACACAATAATTTTACTTTCTACTCTATATTTTTTTAAAAAGTAAAAAAGTAGAAAGTCGTTACTCCTTGTTTTCTTTCTGTCTTGTTATTGTTAATAAATAAATAAAATGTATCCAGATAAATGGACCCTCCTGATTAAAGTGAATGTAACTGTGGTTGGA
>NW_013953270.1:140530-142242 GCF_001266775.1 Austrofundulus limnaeus
ACTCTGCTAATGCTGCTAACTCTGCTAATGCTGCTAACGCTGCTAACTCTGCAAACACTGCCAACCCTGCTAACACTGCTAATGCTGCTAATTCCGCTAACGCTGCTAACTCTGCTAATGCTGCTAACTCTGCTAATGATGCTAATGCTGATAACTCTGTTAATGCTACTAACGCTGCTTCCTCTGTAAATGCCGCTAACACTGCTAACACTGCTAACTCTGCTAACTCTGCTAAATCTGCTAATGCTGCTAATGCTGCTAACTCTGCTAATGATGCTAATGCTGATAACTCTGTTAATGCTACTAACGCTGCTTCCTCTGTAAATGCCGCTAACACTGCTAACGCTGCTAACTCTGCTAACTCTGCTAAATCTGCTAATGCTGCTAATGCTGCTAACTCTGCTAATGCTTCCCTACAAGACATAACACTTGCAGTTGTGGTCAGTCTCTGAGCTGAAATTCAAACTGATATTTTAAATACCATCTTCACCAGTGTCAGAGTTAGCAGTGTTAGCAGAGTTAGCATTTGATTTTGTTGTAGAATGGTGACATCACAACAAAAGCAGAGCACCAACAGCAAAGGCTGTGTTCCATTCTGAAATATTTAAATGTAAACTATCATTTAGCTGCAACTTTGAATATTTAATCCTTACACTTAGATTTATAATTTATTTACAGTAAAAAACATTTAGTAAAAATGAGCAAAATGTAAAAACAGAAAATTAAATAACAATAAAATATTAGTGTATTGAATWTAAATAAATATATAATTGTTATTTGCTTTGCGTGTTTGAATCCCTAAATTAAAAAAAAGATCTATATATTCCTAACCTAAGGAGCGACACTTTAACCACATTAACTTAAATCACAACGCTGCTGTGAACTTTACACAGATGTGAAAATATAAGCTGAATATTAGTACTGATGAAGARGAATCCAGCTCCGAGCAGAAAGCCTCTGCAGTCCCTGCGATGTTAGTCGGCTGCAGATGAAGAAGTCGGAGGGGAAATTTGTGAGTCAGATTCCATCGGGGAGTTGAACTTATTGTTTCAGGCTCATCTTTTTAAAGACACTCCTCGGAGGCATACGCAGTCAAACACACAACAAATTAATATTCCCCCCCTTCCCCAGTTTTTTTTTTTCCTTTAGAAATAAGATGGAAATGAGTTGCATTAAACTCATCATCCCCGTCTCTGCCCGTAGTGATGTGGACTCTTAATGTGAAGAGGCTGTTTGCTSCTGGGAAGCCACTTAGACGTGGAAATAAACCATCAGGAATGATAAGTCCAGTGGCCAGCAAGTGAAAGCTTCAACTTCCATTTCCATACAAAGAGGGCCGCATGTGTCGGGGGCATCTTTTACAGCTGGAAATAAGATGTATGCAGATTGTTTATATGACTATAGGAGGAGGACAGACAAACAACAAACAAGCAAGACAGATTTAAAAAAAGGAGAATAATTAGAAAAGCTGCTAATTCTGTTCGTCTTAAATGAAGAAACATGAAAGAAAATGAACACATCTGGTCAAACTGACTTTAATTTGATTTGTAAACTTTGGTAACAAAAACAGATCACTTTGGCRTTTAAAAACAAATTTCTATGGAAAGGCAATGAAATAATAATATCTTACCTATTGCAGATAGSTTTTTAAACAAGGAAAAGAGTTTATTTCTAACTATAAGCTAAGGATCAAATTAGTTAATTGTTAGTCA
>NW_013953270.1:149448-150777 GCF_001266775.1 Austrofundulus limnaeus
TGGAAGTCAGTGAAATACACTAGGGTCCAGTAAAAGACATAAGAGGCAGTGAAGGACATTATGGGCCAGTGAAGGACAGTATGGGCCAGTGAAGGATACTGGAAGTCAGTGAAATACACTAGGGGCCAGTGAAGGATATTTGGTGCCAGTGAATAACACTAGGGTCCAGTAAAAGACATAAGAGGCAGTGAAGGACATTATGGGCCAGTGAAGGATACTGGAAGTCAGTGAAATACACTAGGGGCCAGTGAAGGATATTTGGTGCCAGTGAATAACACTAGGGTCCAGTAAAAGACATAAGAGGCAGTGAAGGAGATTATGGGCCAGTGAAAGACATCATGAGCCAGTGAAGGATATTGGAAGTCAGTGAAATACACTAGGGGCCAGTGAAAGACATTTGGAGACACTGAAATACACTAGGCTGGCAGTGAAGGACATTATGGGCCAGTGAAGGACATTGGGGGTCCAGCGAAGGACACTGGGGGTCAGTGAAAATCAGTAGGAGCCAGTGCAGGACATTGGGGACCAGTGAGAAACATTACAGGCCAATTAAAGACATTAGGGGCTCATTAAGAACACTAGTGGGGGCAGTGAAGGACATTAGGAGTCAGTGAAGGACACAAGTGGGTACTAGGCCTTGATGTCCTTTACTGACTCCCAAATTCCATAACTGGCCCGTAACGTTCTTTATTGACTCCCATTGTCCGTCACTGCCCCTAGTGTTCTTGAGCCCCTAATGTTCTCACTCATGTCCTAGTATTCTTCACTAACTCCCAATCTCCTTCATTGGCACCTAATGTCCTTTATTGGCCCTTTGTGTCTTTTATGGGCCCTAAACTCCTTCACTGTTTCCCTATGTTCTTTGGCCCYTAATGTTTTACACAGCCTCCCAATGAAATTCACTGGCCCTTAATGTTCTTTATTGACTCTCAGTGCCATTCACTGGCCCCTAGTATTCTTTACTAATTCTCAATATCCTTCATTGTCACCTAATGCCCTTCATTGGCCCTTTATGTCTTTTACTGGTCCCAGATATCATTCACTGGAACCCCAGTGTTTTTTACTGGCCTCTAAAGGCTGTCACTGGTCCCAGATGTCATTCACTGGAACTCAAGTCTTCTTTACTGGCCCCTAAAGTCTGTCACTGGTCTCAGATGTCATTCATTGGAACTCTAGTCTTCTTTACTGGCCCCTAAAGTCTGTCACTGGTCTCAGATGTCATTCATTGGAACTCTAGTCTTCTTTACTGGCCCCTAAAGTCTGTCACTGGTCTCAGATGTCATTCATTGGAACTCTAGTCTTCTTTACTGGCCCCTATTGCCTTTCACT
>NW_013953270.1:153099-155183 GCF_001266775.1 Austrofundulus limnaeus
TGCTGCTGACTGATCCATGATGTCATCATGGATCACATGTTGATCAGATGCTGCTGCTGACTGATCCATGCTGTGATGTAAAGTGAAACATAAATCTGTGGATCTGTGTTTGATTACTCTGCCTGGCTTTCTCAAGGACCAGGATGTGACACAAAAATCTGAATTATGGAACTGAAAGTGAAAGTAGTCAAACTGAATTTTAAATAAACTAAAATACAGTTTCAAAGCAAATTAATTCAGTTTAAATAGAGTAAAATTTATTTTCAAATTCTGCACTTTCAGATTCAATCTGAGCAATTCAAATTCACTTCCTGCTGGCACAAGATTGATCCCATAGCTTTCAGATCTTTGAACTGCAGCAGCAGGCACCATGTTGGCTTCTTTATATATTTGATTCGGCAAAACTCTGGTTACTGTCATAAAACACCTGACGTTCTGCAGGTTTCGTATTCAGAACCAAGTCTTCATGCGATCCTACAGCTGGCGCCCCGCTGAACAAAAGGAACAAACGGTCTCTTTAAAGAATAAAACAGGGTTTGCTTTTGAAAATATTGGCACAAAAGCAACCTCTCATCTGACTTCAGAGACCGCTGAAAGATCTGGTCCTGGTCTCAGAGGCACAACAAGAAATCTCCAAGTGTTAAACTCTTAAAACTCTTAAAGGGGACTTTTTGATTTGTCACACTAACGTTGCTACCTAACATTATCATTAGCTTTATTTGTTTGGTTCTTTTTAGATGCTTTTTGTTAAATCAGCAGCTATAGTCTGAAAGCTGCGGCTCCTGTTTGTAATTTATTTGATTAAATCCAGCTGGGTTTAACAAAAGCTTTTTAACTTTTTTTATTATTCAGGAGCTTTAAGGACTACAAGTCAACGGTGACTGAAATCAGGCCTCGATTGTTGGAAATAATAACCAGAGAGCCGAACTACACCAGATAAGAGCTGAACCTGGAGAACTGGCAGAACCATTTTTGTGTTGGCTAATGTTGCTTAGCTGTGGCGGCCATCTTGAACAGGGTTGACTCCAAAAGTTATTCGGTTT
Source organism: Austrofundulus limnaeus (assembly GCF_001266775.1). Taxonomy (NCBI): domain Eukaryota; kingdom Metazoa; phylum Chordata; class Actinopteri; order Cyprinodontiformes; family Rivulidae; genus Austrofundulus; species Austrofundulus limnaeus. The sequence goes on from NW_013953270.1 coordinate 154,143, forward strand.
TAGATCCAGTGAGAGCATGTCAGATCCTGCAGGATCAGGTCCATCTCGGCTCAGCTGACAAACAGGCCAAACGGGTCAAGGCCAGCTGGACGTTGTGCGAGCAAAGAAATCTGTCTCCCTTCTTACGTCCATCTGCTGCGAGTTTCTTCTCTCAGACTCTGTTTCTGTCTCTCCACAAACATCACTTCATCTACATTTATATCCTCCTCCTTTCCCCTGTTGCTTCTGTCTCTACCCTCCCGTTTCTGTCTTTTCGTCGCACATCTCATTTTTCTCTATTTACAGCCAAACCCGCAGTTCTGAAGGAAAAAAAAAAACAAGGAAGCAGCTTTGCAGACACCAGGAGGAGAGGATTCAGTAAACATGTGGAATGAGAAGCAGCTAAAGAAGCTCTGACCAGCAGAGGACCGCAATGCAGGCGAGCCACAGCTTCAAACCAGTCTGCTTGTTTTTCTACTAAAAACCTGGCAGAGCATGAACTCATGAGGCAATATGTGAATACATTAACGTTASAGCACTTTTCAAACATCCAACATTATTTATAAAATAACATCCATCAGCTGCAAATGTTCAAATACTGTTTGAGAAAGAGGTTTTTTGATTTCAAGTCAGTTTGTTCAAAACATCAGTTTTAATCAAAGAGTTTCAGCAATGAAATGAAAATTAAAACAAGTTTAAACCAATTCATCCATTCATCCAACAATTCATCCATCCATCCAACAATTCATCCATCCAATGATTCATCCATTCATCCAACAATTCATCCATCCATCCAATAATTCATCCATCCAATGATTCATCCATTCATCCAACAATTCATCCATTCATCCAACAATTCATCCATTCAATGATTCATCCATTCATCCAACAATTCATCCATCCATCCAACAATTCATCCATCCAATGATTCATCCATTCATCCAACAATTCATCCATCCATCCAACGATTCATCCATCCATCCAACAATTCATCCATCCATCCATCCAACAATTCATCCATCCATCCAACAATTCATCCATCCATCCAACAATTCATCCATC
>NW_013953270.1:160555-172280 GCF_001266775.1 Austrofundulus limnaeus
TGGGGTTAGTGTTCAGGTTTTGGGGTTAGTGTTCAGGTTCTGGGGTTAGTGTTCAGGTTTTGGGGTTAGTGTTCAGGTTTTGGGGTTAGTGTTCAGGTTTTGGGGTTAGTGTTCAGGTTTTGGGGTTAGTGTTCAGGTTCTGGGGGTTATTGTTCAGGTTTTGGGGGTTAGTGCTCAGGTTTTGGTGTGGATTGTCCCCTCAGATAATAAAAGCAGCACATGTCTGCTTATTTGAGTGTGTGCTTGTTTATTGTTTAGAAGACAGAGAAGGAGAGCAGATTAAAAGCTGATGACGTGTTTTCATGTTTCCACAGACCAACAGGATGACCTGACTTTGATGTGTGGTCCTGCTGCCATCAGAGCCTCTTTGTGTTTTATAATGCGCCGCGCCTGTTTTATGGATTATAGATGAACTCATTACCTGTCGCGCTCATTAGCTTCAGGTCCTAATTAGGCTAAATTAATATTGTTTCCTGACAAAGACATTGACACTGGCAAATTGGCAATTGACCTCTTTGGAAAATCTGGAAAATGGACGGAGAGATGAGGGGAATCATAAAAACAGAGGAGCTATGAAGCGACAGCTGCTCTGGTTTGGTTTTACTCATCTGTCTGCTGTCCTTCAGTTCACCAAAAGTTTTGAGTTTTTTAAAGTTTGTTCTTATTTGAAGCTTTGGATCATTTTGTTCTGGATTCTTGTTATATTTCTTTAATTTGTTGATCACATCACAGGGAGAGACCTGAAACTACAAACTGTTTTAAATCACGTGGATGGGGTGGAGATTTATAGCTACTGAAGTGAAGTTTGGGTATTAATTTTATTCCTTTCTTTTCCTTTATGAGTTGTGTTTTTTATTTTATATAGATTATATTTAGTTTATTTCAATGAATGAATAAATACATTTTAAAAAATCATGTAATACTTATTTTTTGTAATTATGAGACTAATTTGGCTCCATAGATGCCCTCTCCGTCCATCATTAAACAGTTATGGTACACATGGTAATAAAAACAGAGACACCAGTAAACGAACAACAACGACAACAAAGTGGCTCCGAGCCAAGAGACCCGTCTGTAAACCGGGGGGACAGAGTGCAGTCACCCCACTTGTCAATTAATCCTATCAGGCTCTGGCACGCTGGCCTTTATGAGAACAAATGTCAGCGTTCAAGACAAGGACGAGATAACCTTTCTTCATGCACACCGTCTGACACCCAGTGTTGATATTAACACTGCAGCCATCTAATAAGAGCTGATCCAGCAAGTCCTGCAAACAATCATTCAGCAGCTTTGTTGTCTGGGAACTGATCGGATTCAGCCAGAACTAAAGCATACAGGGGAAAAAAGGCTTTTTTCTTACATAATATATGTTTTTATCCAGTTTATTCATTTATTTGCTTTATGTGGCTGAATTTTGGATCACCGGGTATCACATGTGATTTTTGTCTCTATCTTCTGTTGCATATCTGTAGTCAGGTCGTGGAGGAAAGACGTCCCTCTCCCCAGCGACWKTTTCCAGCTCGCCCTGGGGGACCCCGAGGCACTCCCAGGCCAGGGAGGATACACAATCCCTCCAGCGAGTCCTGGGTCTTACCCGGGGCCTCCTACCAGTAGCTTCGTTTCCATTGCAAATGTGCACAAAACTTTTACGATATTCTGTTGATGTAGAAAAAACAGTTTCGCAACTGCAGTGTTCCCATTAAGTAAGAAATGCTATTAAAGTTACGCGTGAATATGTTTGTTCTCGTGATGTCATTACAAACATGGTGGCGATGGATGTAAACACATAGCATGTTGCTACCACGACACTAGCGCTCATCATCAGAGGAGACGTCGGCGTATTTTATCGAGGCTTTCCAGAGACCCTGAGACAAGTCCCTACTTGGGAGCGGCTACGTATGCTGTGTTTTTGGGAAATTGTAGTCGGTGAGTTTACTATTTTATACTACTTCTGTGATATTACTACTACTTCTACTTCCTGTTATCTTCTWYGYCATCGTATTTTTCGCCAGTAGAAACAGCCGGTTGTTGATCACGTGACTCCTGTGATGCGGAAAAGGTGTTTCCATTGTAGTTTTGCAAAAAACACCAATTTCGATACGGCCGAACAACCACCTCATCCTAGCGCAAAAATATTTTGTCAAAAAACAATCTTTTTCGAAATTGACATGTTTCTGTTGAGCAAATTTATTTTCGAAATTCTAATTTGCGCATTTTCATGGTCAATTGAAGCGCAGCTAGTGAGACGYGTCCAGGACAATTCTAAAGGGAGGCGTCAGATGAACCACCTCAGCTGACTCCTTTCGATGTGGAGGAGCAGCGGCTCTACTCCGAGCTCCCCCCGGATGACAGAGCTCCTCCCCCTCTCTCTAAGGCTGAGCCCGGCCCACCCTACGAAGGAAGCTCATTTCTGCCTGTATCCAGGATCTGGTTCTTTCAGTCCTGATCCACGCCTCATGACCACAGGTGAGGGTCGGAACAAAGACAGACCAGTAAATCCAGAGCTTTGCCTTTCGACTCAGCTCTGAATTCACCACAAGCGACCAAAGCAACGCCCTCATTACTGAGAACGAGGCCCTAATCCATCGATGCAGCTCCATCCTACCATCACTGGTGAACAAGACACCCAGATACTTCAACTCCTACAAGTGATGCAGAGACTACAACAGGTTCATCTATGAAGGCTCACAAATTTGTTGCATAAAGTTGGCTTGTATTTCTTTTTTGCTCATTTTTGAAACATGATTTTGCTTTACATGACTGAACTTATTGCAGCAGAAATATATCTATTTTAGTTTCTTTTTGTCTCTTTGCATCATTTTACAGTTGTGATTTTTTTAACAGTGTTCATTTACGTTCACTCTTTCAGAAGCTATTAAACATAATAAATAATTTAAAAGAAACTTTTATAATTTCTTTTCCCCTGTAGGTATACACAGAGGTATGTTTCCCCTGCAGTCACAGTAGTGACTGGCACATACATGTCTGACTTCACACCAAAGAAAAAAAACAACAACAACAAAAGCACAAAAAGACACTCGCAGCCGCACACAAACGCACATTCCCTCGTCACCCCTGCAGCTTCCCTGCATCGGAGCAGAGAGAGGTGGTCACTGATGTGAAACATCAATTTCCAGGTTAGCTGCTCTGAGTGGCTCAGGCAGGTATCAGCCGTGACCCACCTGGGCCCGATAAGCAGCTGCAAGAAGCTGATCCCCCACCCAGCAACGCAGCGCCGTGCGCCGCAGTCACACACTCAAAACACAAGCAGCTAAATGACAACGTCAAAGAATAGAAACGTGTGTGTCTGTGTGTGTGAGTGTAGTTTGAGTAAATAGTTGTGATTTAAAGTGTTTCTACTTTACATTTTCAAATCTAAAATTCCTCCAAACCTGCAGGAAATTCAGACCCTGGAGTCATTTTTCATGTCAAACTATATTTTTATGTAAATTTCTTTTTACATTTATAGGAAATGTTTGCAAAGATGTTAGGTTTTTTTATTTATTTTATGCTCCAAAAAACAAAACAAAAACCGAACAGATGGTTTAAATGTGGATAAGAAGGACGCTTCTTTTAAAAAGTATCTGTCCTAATAGGTTTACGATCTTTCCGTGTTTATGGTTCAAGTAAAATTATAAAAGCAATTACATTTAAATATACATTTCAGTCTGGTCTACTCAGACATGTGGTACAATCTGCATTCATTACAGTGGTGTAACAATACACTGATATATCGATAAAATGATAAAACTACAGCTGGTAGTTTGCTTGTTTCAGTCGGTTCAACGAGATGAAACATCTTTTTATGTTTTTTTTTTATGTTGGCACTAATTTATAACAGATTCAAGCTCTCCAGCCTTTGACAAGAAGCTGGCATGTAAGCACAATCAATGCTGCCACCTTTCACTTTCCTAATATGTCAAAAAGACAGAAACAGGCCAAACTGTCACTAGAAAATAAAATCAAACACCATGGTGAGCTGACTGGAGAGAAACATGGTTCATGTTTAAACTGCAACATCCCACAGAATATTAGAAACCGATAAACAGTTTAAGACTTAAATGTTTTTAGTTTCATCAATAGTTTTTTTTGTTTCATTTCTTTGTAACTTTATTTCTGTCCCTCTTACTTTGTCTCACTTCCTGTTTTATTTTGAAAAYCCACATCATCTTTCAGTGCTCTGTCTCCTGCTTCTTTTCTTGAGGCTTTATTTCCCACAGAGGTCGGATGTTGGATCTGAGGCTCGGCCCAAACCTGTTTCATGTGTGAGGCGGCCATATTGGATTTTCATTATTTCCAAGTGGAAAGTTCAACCAGCCAAGTTTCTGCTCCAATTTCTGTCCCTGAAGCCCAAAAGCGCTAATTGCGGACCTAAATTTCTCCTTTGCACTTTAGTGGTTTTATAATTTCTTCAAATGATGTGTGGATTTGTGTTTTCTAAATTTATAATTGAGTAGCGCTAATCGCAAATAATGTTACAAGTTCGAGCGTCAGTATTGTCTAAAGAAAAAGGAGAGAGCCGTCTAAACCTACTACACCCTTTAGCAACATATTTCATTAAAGTTTCATCATCAGTTTCTTGAACATTGGAGGGAAAGCCGTCTCTTGTTAACACACTGGAGTTTCACTGTGAGGAAACAGCGCCCCCTCAGGCAGCATTGTGTTCACAGAGCTTTATACTCTCACTGACTCTCCTTCTGTGTGACGGTTTTAATTTAGAGAGTTCCCACAATTCTTTGTGTGGCAGGAAGTGATTGGAGCTGAGTGACAAACAAATTGTTTATAAACATATATGAGCTTTGGGAGGATAGAGGGAGGAATTATAATTTATGTCCTGCTGCATCTTCACCAACCTGCTGTCTCACGTCGTATTGAAGCTCACACAAAACACTTTAAATCCACGCTCTTATTTTGAAAAGAACTGGTTCCTGTTCTTAGTTCTGTAGGCTACCCAGAATACATCGCTTCAAATTACTAATATACTATATGTGCATGTTTTCTTACCGAAGCCCTACCATAAACATAAGAAAATGACCAAGAAGCAGCAGAACTAGCAATTCACAAGTTTTTATTAACACTCAAAAGTCTGTTTCAACAAATCACCTCCCCAAACTGCGACGTGCCAATCTGTGAGTGAAAATTATAATTCCAGTAGTTGGCAGTATTGAGCTGCTGACATGTCTCATGGTATCACTGGAATGTTTTCTGGTGAACGGAGACAGATTTGCACTTTATGATTAGCTTACGCTAAGTTTTTTTTGAGCATATGCGCTGTTGAACTCGCGGACCTAAATAAACTGACTAGCGCTTTAGAAATTGTGCAACGAAATTTAGAATTAGCGCTGCCCACCACTGGAAATTAAAAATGTTAATTTAACCCAAACCTAATTGTGATCAAAACAAATACTTGATCAAAACAATATTTTTGAAACTGGCTGGATTAGAGTCGTTTCTGTTTGTCAGTTGGCTCTGGTGTTTTATAGTCACTATCTTAAATGGGACTGACTCCAAACCTCAGTCAGCTGTAGATGTGAAGCCAAGGATTACTTAGAGTTCTGATTAAACATGGCAGCTGGTTCATCAGATATTTTGCCATCACAAATAAACAACAAAATCATTATTAGTCTTTTGCCTTTGGCGGCGGGCAATAAACAACTTCACTGTCTGAATAAAGTATAAGCGTTGCACAATTTGAAATTTACAAGGTATGAAAACATCCAGTGAAGGATGCTGGGCTCTCGTGGAAATCAGAGGAAATGTTGCCGTGATGAGTGTTTGTAAGTGGATGGCCCCTGATATCACTTGCAAACCACTCGCTAAGTGCCAACAAAAGAACAAAGCTCTGCCAACAGCGAAGCTTTGTAATGGATGAGATGTTTGCAGACGTGGCTGAGCCATAGATCCCATTATTTCATACGGCAGGAAAGTAGCAGCGAGGCACCACCAGGGAGAGATTAGAAATGATTGACTAAACCAAAACACAGGTCCCTTGTCGAAAGCAGTCTGCTGGTATTATTGGTAGACCAACGCTTGTGGCGCTGAAGGAAACAGCTAAATGACAGCAGAGAGCTGTCACACAAAGTAAATACGTCAAAATGAGTTAGGCGAGGAGGCTTCACAAAGTGAAACTTTCAGTCAGGAAGAATACCAGCCTGTTCCACACAAAACAATGTTTCACATTTGCAGCTGGTGGAAAGGATTTAAAAAACAAAAGGGACGTGCAGTCGGAGACAGCTTATTAGCCGGGAACTTCAGGCCCAGCGTTTGTGAGACAGAATGGACACAGTGAATGCCAGGAAAACAAGCCCAGTTTTAAAGATTTAAACATTTTCTAATGTTGCTTTAGTGTCACAGTTTCTCCAGCTGACAGCGGAGAACAGGCAGAGGTGAAAACACTCGCATCATCAACACATTTAGAGAACTCCTCCTCAGGGCAACTTCGTGCTCTTTAATTATAGTTGAATTAAGAATGCCACCAAGCCAATTAAAAGTTCATACAGTTGATGAAAGAAACGTGAGACAGAAACAAAACGCTAAGGAAAACATTCAGAGTATTTTGATTGTTTTAGCTACTGTATCTAGTAAAGTTTTTACTGACAGCAGTCTTTGTTTGGTTTAATCTCAGTGCTGTTTTAAACACAACAAAACTCGATTGACCAGAAAACTGGCTTTGCATTTCTGGCACAGCCCTAAACTGGCTCAATACCAGGAAGTCTTGTTGGACACATCTGAGCTCAATAAAGTTACTCGTGGAGTTCCCCAAGGCTCCATCCTGGGACCTCTTCTGTTTGACATCTTGTGTTTGACATCTACATGCTCCTTTTAGCTCAGATCATAGAGAACACAATGAAGTGCAGTTGTTCAGATGACATGCAGATTTACACCATAGTCCAGGGCTATCCAACTGGCGGTCTGCGGGCCACATCTGGCCCACAAGTGACCAAAATGAGGCCCGCCAATTGGTTCATTCATCTCTTAAGCCCAAACCTCCTGTTTTCCACTTTWATTACTATGAATTCTTTTAGTTAAACATCGACATGTTTGATATCTAAAGAAACATCAGAATCTTGTCTAGAAGCTGGTAAATACCATTTCTATGAACATCAAAGACAGTTAAAACTACAAGCAGGGCGCTCTGAGTAAATGGTCACCTTTAAATGTCTGAAAATAAATAAGCCTGAGACCTGAATCATTTCCTACATATAATTTGGGCTTTCAATTTAACACTTTTCACAACAGTTCATAGCAGTTGGTGACCCCGACGTGATAATGGACTGTAAAAGTTCTGATGTCAAAGACAGCCTTCTATCATCCGAAGAATACAAGTACATTTTAAAAACTGGTGATTCAGCAGGAGCTAGATAAAGTCATTCATGCATTTCTCTTTAACAGACTTATTGTAACTGAGTATTTACTGGTCTTTCTAAAATAATCTATCAGCCAACTGCACCTGACCTAAATCTCTGCTGCTAAAGTCCTCACAAAGACAAAGAGTCACATCAGTCCATTTTGGAGGTTTTTACACTGACTTCCTGTTGCTCAGAGAACAGATCTTAAAATATTCCTGCTGGTCTAAAATGAACCGGGTTCATCTGGACCTCCCAGAGACCTACAGGATCGCTCCGTCTGCCTTTAAATAAAGCGAGCTGTTAAGTTGTTGTTAATTTCTATTAGTATGAAATGTCCTTATTCTTTAAGTATCTGTTTTTTATTTTTTTATGTTTTTATTGTTGCTTTGCACTCGTTACGTTACTCATATCTTTGTTTGTGTAAAAWAAACTTTAAGTTGCCCTGTTCCTCAAATCTGCTTTACAAAAAACAGTCAACGCTATTTCTGGATATTTGTAAAACAGATTTCGTTGCAGAGTTTGCACACTTCGTTCAGAAGATATTTTGTTAACGCTACAGAAGCACACAGTCCGATAATAAAATAATAAAACTCAAATATGGAAATATCTTTAAAGAAAAGGAGCTCACTGAGCTACACAGAAATGCAATGATCAGCGTTTACAGTACCCTTCATTCTAGATTCCTCACAGAGTAATGATCCGTGTCTGACAAAGACTCATCGATTTAAAAAGATCCTAAATTCAAACAACTCATTCCTGTAATCGATCCTGGCAGACGCTTCAGTCCCGTTTGACTCGCAGGTTTCTCACTTCCTCAATGAAAACCATCGATTTGGTGTTTCTACAATCATTCATGCCACAGTCTACGTTCACAACAATGTGAGCTGGAATTAAAACTGTAATCAGGCGGCCCGGCCCGGACCGACACTGTACAGAACTCACGCAGCTTTCTGCGGAAGTTTCTTATTTCCAACAAATGTTGTGTTTTCACCAGTTCATCGCTCAGCGGAGAGCTTAATCTGCCAAATCAGGGCAAAGTGGATTAAGATATGAGAGCATTTAATCAAAGTGTTTTCTCAGTCTAATTACACATTTCATTTCCTGACACAACACTCTGTTATCTCCTGCTCCATTCAAGCAGCAGCAGCAGCACCGCGAGCCAACCGTCCTCCTGCCTGCCTGCATGGGAGGAAACAATCTCATCATGTAAACAAACATGTTGATCAAACTAAATAAACAGAAAACACATGAAGAGGCGGAGTCTCAATGGAGCTAAGATAATTTAGCATCGCTCTCCAAGCCAAGGAAGAGGGATATTTTTAGTTTTGTTCTTTGTGTGTTTGTTAGTAAAATATCTCACGACCCACTGGACAGACGTTGATATAACCTTCAGGAAGTAATTCAACCCAGTTCAACATGGCTGACATTTTCCCACGCAAATGGCAATAACAGTCAATTTAACAGATATTGAGCTAAAATCTGTGTGGCATTTCAATAACTCTGTTGACTCTGTTTTATTGAGCTTTTCAATTTTATCCTTTTGTTTAGTGTTTGGTGATCTTTCTCTGAAAAACAAGAACTCTAGGGAAGTAGGGTGGGTCGGTAAGTCGAGTGATTGTTTGAGTGATTGATTGGTTGATTTTTTGGTTGATTGGTTGGTTGGTTGGTTGATTGGTTGGTTGATTTAGTGATTTATTGGTTGATTTGTTGGTTGGTTGATTGGTTGATTGATTGATTGGTTGGTTGATTGAGTGATTAATTGGTTGATTTGTTGGTTGGTTGATTGGTTGGTTGATTGATTGGTTGATTGAGTGAGTGAGTGATTGGTTGATTTGTTGGTTGATTGGTTGAATTGTTGGTTGGTTGATTGGTTGGTTGATTGGTTAGTTGATTGAGTGAGTGATTGATTGGTTGGTTGATTGGTTGGTTGATTGAGTGATTGATTGGTTGGTTGGTTGATTGATTTGTTGGTTGATTTGTTGGTTGATTGAGTGATTGATTGGTTGGTTGGTTGATTGATTTGTTGGTTGATTTGTTGGTTGATTGGTTGGTTGAGTGATTTAGTGGCTGATTTGTTGGTTGGTTGATTGGTTGATTTGTTGGTTGTTGATTGATTGACTGCTTTATTGGTTGGTTGATTGATTGATTGGTTGACTGAGTGATTTATTGGTTGATTGGTTGGTTGATTGAGTGAGTGAGTGATTGGTTGGTTGATTTGTTGGTTGATTTGTTGGTTGGTTGATTGGTTGGTTGAGTGATTTAGTGGCTGATTTGTTGGTTGGTTGATTGGTTGGTTGATTGAGTGATTGGTTGATTGATTGATGTTGTCATGCGCCTGAAACCCCACCCCTTTTATTGAAGACTGAGGTGCAGGTGGTGGAGCAGGTCAACTCACCTGTGCTCAAAACATGTGGTTTAAAACCAGCAGTGCTTGTTTCTCCTGAGGGGGTTAAAGGTCAAACAGGACATCTTAACTATCGAGTCAGTCATCACATTCAATATCTGGTCATGATTTAACTTCCTTACAGAAAAGAACAAGAATAGGTTGGTACAATAGGTTACCTTCAGGCCTCCCTTGAAAAATAGATCTGAGATCTCAACGGGACTTGCCTGGTTAAATAACAATAACTAAAATAAATAAGAAAAAACTCACCAGAATAATCACACAAGCAGCTAAACRTGTAGGTACCCCTCAAAAGCATCCCATACCTTTCACCAGTCATTTCACCATCTACCTTTAAATAAAGGAAAATAGTTGTAGATTTGCAGGTAGTTTTATGTGTCTGAGCCTCTAATATAGACCAATAAAAAGTTTCTGTTCCAGCCTGTGACAAAGTTTTTAGACTCTGTCTGAAACTCTGCAAGGTGATGTGCATTCCTCCAGGGAGCGCTATAGATCTGTTTGAAACGATATATTAAGGTAAACGGTCTGAAGCATCCGACATCACTGCACATCACAAAGATTATTACCAACAGTGGTGCTTTTAGAATATTCCGCTCATCTCTGTGTCCCTTTGAGGATGAGGAATTCAGTCCAACTAAAATGATTTTTTTTTTCATGTTTAATTGTTTGGAAGAAGAAAAAAAATGATACTGAAAGGAGTCGTGAAACAGATTATTTAGTATATGTTAGCAGTGTGAAACCACAGTCTTAATGCTATCACACAAACATATACAGTGGGCTAACAGATACAGTATATATAATCTATAGATTTAAAAGAAACTGCTGCAGATTGGRCTCCAGCAAAAGAAACATCCACTTTGAAATATACAACTAAAACAAAAAAGTATATGTTAGCTGAAATCAGCTTTTCCTTTTGCTGGATTTAAAAATCTTTTGGTCTAACCGTCCCCAACCTCTTCACTTCCAGTTTTTCTTTGAAAGACAAATAAATAAATAAACGGGTGAGAACTGAAATTATCTACCTCGTTTATGTTAATCTCACTAGCCATYGCAACCATTCAGTCTACGCCAAACTACGCCCACTTCCACTCACGCTCAAAGCACGTGATTGCATCCCATTGGCTAAAACTGAGGGGGCGTGACCAGACGTCTGTCAATCATTCTGTAGACATTAAATGAACGGGGCCGTGAAGTTAGACGTTTGGAAAACCTCAGGGATTATCTCAAATCAAACGTCCTGCTGTGCAGACGGGAAGAGCAGCGAGTGTCAGAGTCCTGTTTGGATGTTTTCTCTCCGTCTACCTGAAGGTGCAGAGCTACTCAGGMGTGCTGAGCTGAGTCGAGGCCACGCTCTGAAGTCAGCCTGTGTTCACACACGCGTGAGATTAATCCCGTTTGTTTACGTCTATTGGACAGTATCCACGGTCCCCGTGTCAATCAGCTGGTTGTTAGACAAACAAGGAGCTGGGATCACCTGGTGTCACATGACCCGCGCGCTGTGACATCATCGTCACGACTTCACGGTAATGTGACCGATCAGCGCTGCTGTGGGAACATGATCAGGAGCTCAGGTTGGGCTCTGCTCGGTCAAACTTGCTGTTTTTTAATGTTTGGTCAATTTAAACAAGAGACAACAATTCTGCTCTTTAAAATAAAGATCTGAAGCAACCACAAACTCTGAAACATTGTTATTAACACCTTATTTCAGTCAGTTTATTACTGCATCACCACTGAAGGTAGTGTTTTCATTATTTAGTGCAGTTATTCTTTCTTTGTCTCATTTTTAAAATAAAAAGTTTAGCTTCACGCTTGAAGAAATGAGTGTATAAATGTTTATATTGTAATAAAGTTTTGTTTTCTTTGCCAGGATGTTCTCTCTGACCCGTTAGGACACAAATGTTCGGCTCTGAAACCTGTGTGTGTGTGTGTGTGTGTGTGTGTGTGTGTGTGTGTGTGTGTGTGTGTGTGTGTG
>NW_013953270.1:172300-176615 GCF_001266775.1 Austrofundulus limnaeus
GTGTGTGTGTGTGTGTGTGTGTGTGTGTGTGTGTGTGTGAACTGAGGGACCTCCTCAATGAGGACATCTGCTGAGCTAATAAACAATAATGTTGACAAATTGTCGCTGTGTGATCACTCTCCACCCTCACCGTCACATTACAGAGCCGGTCCAAGGACGTGACTGACAGCTCGTTGGACCAGTGGAAGTACCGGTACTGGACCCGAGCCCAGCTGCCTGAGAGGAGAGCAGTAACTCATGGCCAGAGGACGATCTGAACATATTGGTTGGAGAAACACATCCATGCCCTTCTGCAGTTATTACACCTGCTGAGGCCATAAAACTAAAAATATGAAAGATCTTTTGTTTAGTTTTGGACAAAGAAGCTAAAACTTTACAAAACACTGAGGATTTATTTCTTTGTGATCCAATGGCCTTCCCTGGCTGGAGGGTAACAATAGCTTAATGGATGCTTGTCACCTGCCACAGCTTGTGACAGAGTTTTAGAACTATGAGTATCAGTGTTTTGACTGTTTTTATCAAATATTGAAAATGATCTGTATCCTGATCTGAGGTAATGCCCGGAGTTTGTGCCCTGATGTCAATAAAACGGACTGAGATAAAACATTTTGAGAATAAAATCGCTAATAATACAAGTATGAGATTAAAGTCGTAACAATACGAGATTAAAGTTGGAACAATACTAGAATAAAGTCATAACAATACGAGAATAAAGTCGTAACAATACGAGAATAAAGTCGGAACAATACAAGAATAAAGTCGGAAAATTAAGAGAATAAAGTCGGAACAATGAGAATAAAGTTGTAACAATATGAGAATAAAGTCATAACAATGAGAATAAAGTCATANAGAATAAAGTCGGAAAATTAAGAGAACAAAGTCAGAACAATGAGATTAAAGTCGTAACAATATGAGATTAAAGTCGTAACAATACGAGATTAAAGTCGTAACAATACAAGATTAAAGTTGGAACAATACAAGAATAAAGTCATAACAATACGAGAATAAAGTCATAACAATACAAGAATAAAGTCGGAACAATACGAGAATAAAGTCGGAACAATACGAGAATAAAGTCATAACAATATGAGAATAAAGTCAGAAAATTAAGAGAATAAAGTCGGAACAATGAGAATAAAGTTGTAACAATATGAGAATAAAGTCGTAACAATGAGAATGAAGTCATAACAATACGAGAATAAAGTCGGAACACATAAGAATAAAATCGGAACATTAAGAGAATAAAGTCGGAACATTAAGAGAATAAAGTCAGAACATTAAGAGAATAAAGTTGTAACAATACGAGAATAAAGTTGTAACAATACGAGAATAAAGTCGGAAAATTAAGAGAATAAAGTTGTAACAATACGAGAATAAAGTCGGAAAATTAAGAGAATAAAGTTGTAACAATACGAGAATAAAGTCGGAAAATTAAGAGAATAAAGTCGGAACAATGAGAATAAAGTTGTAACAATGTGAGAATAAAGTAGCAACAATATGAGAATAAAGTCATAATACGAAAATAAAGTCATAACAGTATGAGAATAAAATCAGAATAATACAAAAATAAATTTGTAACAATACAAGAATAAAGTTGTAATATAATGAGAATAAAATTGATGGAAGTGAATGGAAGCATATTACACTAACAATGAGCCATAAGTAAACGGACAACTACATAAATACAGTGGCAGTCATTGGAGGCCGTCCACAGCAGGTCAGTCCACCCAGGAATGGAAAATATTATGAATTCAGTCTCGTTACTAAAAAAGTAAGTGTCTTAGTTTGGCCCTAATACACCGTCATACATTTTTAACTGGCCGATACCAGAAAACAAATGAAAGAAACTGTAGGATAATAATTGGATGAGTGACAATGTAAGTGATTGAACATTATTTTGTAAGAATAAATAGATGAGAGAAATGATAGGTTGTCTGACATGTTCTACTCAACAAAAACCCATTCTGAAGTACTCAGCATAAGTGACGCTGCAGGATTCACACTCAGAGTGTGACAGACTGACTGAGAGGAGAAGTCATGTGATGGAGGAAAAAAATCAATCCTATAAAAAGGATTTTTATTCTAAGCCACCGACACCGTAAGTGATGATGAAAAAGCAGAGATCTTTAAATTGTCCTGTCAGTCACTGCAACCAACACAAAAAGACAAAATAAATAAATATATAAGCGAGGAGGGGAATAATAAAAATCACAAGAACCTGGACTCAAACCGGTACCTGGTGTTTATACTGAAACCCACAACAAAACTGGGACACACCAACAAACCAAGATCAGAAAAAACTAAAACACATTTTTATAAGTTTTATTGTTACTGCTTGAAAGTCCAACACCCATCAGCTTTCTGTTTTTGAAGCTCCAAAAATGATTTGGATTTACTGTAATAATAATCTGACATTGATGTAGAAACTGTAGGAATAAAAAACAGAAAAAAAGAAATGTTAAAGCTGCTGCCAGTGGCTCGTTAGGCCTAAGGTAGCCACACACCTGTCTGTCACTCTAACAGCACGCTTACAGGACAGGAAGACTAAAAAACAACCATGTATGAAAGCTGCAACCCTTTATTCCTAATCTGTCACGTGTGCAGGTTTACTCATGGTTCCTAGAGTCATTAAAAAGAAAATGAGAAACAGAGATTTCATCCAAACTTATTTTTTATAAAGAACCATAAAACAGCTAACAAACGGCATCATAAAACCTTTTAAAATAGCAATAATTTGTAATTTGGTGGGTTTATATTTGGGGGACAGAAAAGAATTTGTTGCTCTGATTTTCGACGAGGGTTGGCGATACTAGGATTTTTAGTATTAATCCGATACAAAGTACATACAGGGCTACTATCCCCAATGCTGATACCAATACTCGTGTTCATTGAATAATTTGGTGATTATGATAAAAAAATTTAGGCAAATAAAACTTTTGTATTAACTACAACAAAATAAAACAATGCAACAGTATAAAATAATTTCTCTATTACCTTCTACTACATACAGCTGCTTAAGAAGAAAGTCCCTAGTACAAAATAACAAAAAAGAAGCAACAATGTAAGAAAAATATAAATATAACCACGTCAACAACACAACAAAAAATACCTTCCATTGCATGAGGCACGATGTACAGGACTGATGATTAACCCTAAACAATTTAGAGATGATGCACTGACTTTATTTGTGAAAAATGAAGACCATAGTGCCAATAAAACAACTGATCTCATCTTGGTAGTATCTATCTGATAATCATCTTGATATCAGGTCGATACGCCCATCCCTACTTTTCACCACAAACATCTGTCTGATGCAACACCTGGGACTCACCTATAGGTGTGTCTTCATAGATGAGGAGGTAGGTGGAGAAAAAGTAGTTTGTGAAGCTAGGGGGCTGATTGGAACCTGTGGAGGAAAAAAATATCGAACTGTTTACATCTACAGACACAGTACATTACAATAATCTATTCATACACAGTACATACAGTAATACGTTCATTCAGTAATACATTCAAACACAGTATATACAGTAATTTATATATATTTTACTTCACACCAAACCTGACCGTATATTCAATGAGAACATTAAAATCCCTTCAAAATAACACCAGAATCAAATGATTATCTCAATTATTAAGGACGTTACAGATGATTTTTTTTTTTTTGATGAAATCAAGATCATTATTTCTGTAGTAACTCATAGCTGAACCAATCGGACCTTTGTGGCCATTTCACCTTATCCATTTTAGCTCAAACCTTCCTTAATGTTCAGGATATTTCCATGACATTTTAGGAAAAAAGTTCACTTTCTGTTTTTCTGGTAGGTGGTGGGAGGTGCTGGTAGATAATAGATGATAGGTGATAGGTGGCAGTAGATGGAGGATAAATGTTAGTAGGTGGTGGTAGATGGAGGTAAATGGTGGATACATGTTGGTAGATGGTGGTAAATGGTGGATACATGTTGGTAGATGGTGGATAAATATTGGTAGATGGTGGTAAATAGAGGATAAATACTGGTAGATGGTGGGTAGATGGTGATAGATGGTGGTAAATGGAGGATAAATACCGGTAGATGGTGATAGATGGTGGTAAATGGTGGATACATGTTGGTAGATGGAGGATAAATGTTGGTAGATGGAGGATAAATGTTGGTAGATGGAGGATAAATGTTGGTAGATGGAGGATAAATGTTGGTAGATGGTGATAGATGGTGGTAAATGGTGGATAGATGGTGATAGATGGTGGTAAATGGCAGATAAATGTTGGTAGATGGTGGTAAATGGTGGATAAATGTTGGTAGATGGTGGTAAATGG
>NW_013953270.1:177884-179249 GCF_001266775.1 Austrofundulus limnaeus
CAGATAAATGTTGGTAGATGGTGGTAAATTGTGGATAAATGTTGGTAGATGGTGGTAAATGGTGGATAAATGTTGGTAGATGGTGGTAAATGGTGGATAAATGTTGGTAGATGGTGGTAAATGGTGGATAAATGTTGGTAGAAGGTGGTAAATGGAGGATAAATGTTGGTAGATGGTGGTAAATGGTGGATAGATGGTGATAGATGGTGGTAAATGTCAGATAAATGTTGGTAGATGGTGGTTGGAGTTGGTGGAATGTGGAGTTTGTTCATCTTGTATGAATACGCTTGCAGTATGATGTGATACAAGCTTTTTGTTTTGTTTTGCAGAAGATTAGGCTCCAAATAATCAGCTAAGCTCTGTGGCGGCCGGCAGCAGCTGACAAGGGGCAGCCTGAATCAGTCTGACTGCTGTGGAGAGAGAATCGCTTCTGTGAAAGCAGAAGCTTTTGAGCTGTCATGTGCCCATCTGAGCGGAATAAGATGCTCATCTCTCACTTGTCAGCGTGGCTCCAAAGTGCAGAGAACATGGAGCATGCTCTATTGGAGTGAGGACTGCGAGAGAACGGGTTAATAAGCGCCTGTCTGTACCTGTGGCTTAATTACAGCGAGTCACCGTCATTTGGAGAGAGGAATGCAGATGAATTACAGCAAAATAATAATCACAGCCGGGATCATCAAATTCAATTTGGCTGATCTGAGAGGCAACGCTGGAGACAAGAGCAAGGTCAGCGAGCTAATGAGTGAGACACGAGAGGCCGCAGAGACAGGGATAGGTAAAGGTGAGAAGAATAAAAATCTGGATAAACTCGTTGTGTTTGATGGAAACAGATTGTGACAGCTACCTAATAACTTTCTTTTACTGCTTCAGAGCTGCATGTGGCTGAAGATGTCTCATGTCTGTCACCAGGAAACACTTATCATGACTTTGCAAAACACACCAGCTTTCTGTCACTACAGCTCCGAGTCTGTAGCAACAAGAAGGCAAACATTTCAGAACATCCTGGCCCAGGACGCAGACAGACGAGCTAAATGAGCATCAGGGCAGCCGAGTAACGACGTAAAACTCAGTAACTACTGACAGGTGAGCCTGATGAGGTGATGAGCTGCAGCTGTGGAACGAGGAGGAAACTAAACAGAAACTAGATCTCTTTAAAACACAACTGGATTATACAAACATGTATAATAAACCTCAAAACCCTGTTTTCACAAGGACCTATGAGACAGAAGACTGGCTCTGGTTATTAGCAGTGTAGTATAAGGTACCTCAGAGTGACACTTGAGTAAAAGTACAAGAATCATACCTTACATTTCATTGGTAAAATTTAAAGTAAAAACAATCTTTCTTTCCAAAGCTGTATAAAGT
>NW_013953270.1:179455-181084 GCF_001266775.1 Austrofundulus limnaeus
AAATTAAATATTTAATTTATTTAACCAAGTTGTGTCAACTGGTTCCACTAAAAATTCAAAACTTGGTCCAATTTCCAATATTTTACAATATCCAATGTTGAACCAATTAAACATTAAAGTAAAGAAGCGGAAAAAAATAGTGTTTTGAATGTAACAAAATAAAAACAAAAGTTACAATAAAAAATACTTGGTAAAATTACACATCCTCAAAAACATTAAGTACTGTAAGGAAGCAAATGTACTTTATTATACACCTCTTTTTATCATAATATAAAACAACAGCTTCACACTGGGTACAAAGAGACTACAGATCAATATTTTGATGTTAAAACTTGAAAAGTATCAAATTTGTGGGAAGAAGAATTTGTTTGCATAAAGTTCTGACATCTCAGATGTTAAAGTTTCATAAATACATTGTGGTAAAGTTTACAAAACTTAAAGAAACCTACTCTGATTCTGTAAAAACGTRTCAAAATGGCAGCTCACTCAGGTAAAGTCCAACTTTTGGTGACCTGTTAAAACTTTTTATGTTTTTACACTTTAAAGAACATCCAGACAGGCCGACTGACTCGTTCCAACATGAAGAGTTTCTAAAGGAAGGAGCTGATGAGCTGAGTGGAGACACCTGGGCTAAACCACAGCCGGTAACAGGTGAGAGTGGGCGGAGCTTGAGCTGAGGAGCAGGAAGTGAAGTGGTGATATAGGGGAATAAACTGAACACAAGGGAAACTCAGGAAAAACAAAAAACAAAGAATAACAAAAAAGAAGAAAAATCCAGACTTGTTTACAGAAATTTTACTTTAATAAATTCTCTATATTCAGCACAATTTAACAAGAATTCAGGAGGACCGCATGAATTCTGCAGCTCAACACAACACCTGATGTTTGAAATGAAAAGGACTCACCTTCACAAACTGAGGGGAGGAAGATGAAGGGAAGGAGGAGCCTGAACGCCGTCATCCTGCCACCTGAACCCATCATCATCATCATCACCTGGTAAAAACACACAAACTTCAGCTCATTTGTTGCATGAGATAACGACACGTGAAATCATCTTGAACCACACTTCATACCAGTAGGTGGCAGTAATGCACACCTTCAGTTTATTGCCAACTGCCATTAAACACCACAAGAAGAAGAGGAGATGAGGACACACACAGGAAGTCCTGAGGATCAGCTGAAGGAGAGYAGGGTGACCTGCTGCGCCTCTTTTCTGTGTGTGGGTGGGTTTCTGYAGAACAGCATTGCATTCACCAAATAAAAAAAATGATGACATCTTATCTAAATTATGAGATCCTGATCTCGTAATTATTAGATCAGGAGTCAAATATTTTTTATTAGGTGAATGCAATGCTCTTCCGTAGGTTTCTACGCACTTAAATCATAGGTTGAAGAAAATTCTCTTTGTTTACAGACAGTCGGCATGCAATGTTGTCACAAAGGATTTTAATAGAAGTCACTACAGCAAGTTGCACAAAGCTAAATATGAGAAGTTTATTAGAGTCACAAGTTCATAAAAACAACTTTTTAACCATCTAACCAGACTGATGAGAATCTGAGAGCTTGTGTGTGTGTGTGTGTGTGTGTGTGTGTGTGTGTGTGTGTGTGTGTGTGTGTGTGTGTGTGTGT
>NW_013953270.1:183672-185282 GCF_001266775.1 Austrofundulus limnaeus
AAATTAAATATCTGATGGTGATCATTACACTGTGTGGCTCTAATTCCTCACTTCGTCTGTGTCGCAGTTTCCCGTCTCCAAAATGAGCGTACGCATGGGTCAGAGCTGTGAGGCACCGCACATTTTCACGTCAAGTTTGGATTTTATAAATCACAACCTTGGCGTAAAAAGTGGCGTACGCAAGTTTCTGGGCTCAAATTGTGCGTACGCCAGTTTTATAAATCCRAGCCCTGATCCTTACCGTAACTAAGACATTAAAACAAAGACACAAGCAGCTGAAACAGATTACACTTTTTATAATTTGTCATTTTCAGCAATTTAACACTGAAACAGATGAAAGCAGAGAAAGGATCAACTGAAAGGGTTTAGATGAACAGATAAATGTAGAAGTATTTATACAAATAAAAACAGGAAAACTTGTTATATCTGTTTACTTCTTGTTATTTAGATATTTTAATTTAAACAGTGAACAACACAATCTGAATTAATCCTCAAATGTTCCACCTCTTTATCTCTAACAGATTTATATTCATATATAATACTTTTAATTTTCACATACCAAGAGCAGACACTTTTACAGCTTCTCTTTTCCAGCAGGAAAAAACAAGAAAAAAAACATTTAGTGATTTAATTTTCTGTTGTTGAGTATAATGACGATCTAAAATTAGGGGTCTTAAAGTGCCCCCCGGAGCACTTCACAGAATGAATCTATTCACTTTCTCAACCTGGTAATTTCACCAGGAGAGGCAACAAGACCTGAGGTGAAAATCTGAGTGTTTTCTATGTTTACATTCGATATTTGATAAGGATTCCTGAGACTCCCGGGACGATCGATACCTCCCGTCCCAGCTGTGAGCTGCAGGTGAAGCAGCTCCTTGTTTTTATTTCTGTCAGTTTCCACAGAAACACCTGGTTTCTTCATAACATTTCTGCATGAGGTCTGCTTTACAGACAATTAGATCTTCTGGCTGTTCTCCAGAGGAGACTCTGAAGATCTGCAAAATTTTCAGGTCAGCGTTTTAGATTGAAGCCATCTACATCAGGGATGGGCAACTGRGGGCCTGCGGGCCACATCCGACCAGCAGGTGACTTCTGGACGGCCACAGGTTTTTTGTTGTATGTTTTTTTTTTTGTGAGGTAGACTATCTGTTTAAAGCAAACCTGTGTTTAGTCTGCTCAGAGTCACTGTTTGTCATGAAGGATTTTTTTGATCAAGGTCTTTTTATTAATAATTTTTTAACATAAACCACAAAAAAGAACCGACTTACAAAAACCCAAAACAAAACACACGCCCCCAAAATCCCTCCCATCCCTCCCCACCTATACTGGATCTACTACGTAACATGAATCCATCGTGTATTCATACATAAGTCAAAACAATGCACAGTTTGTGATAAAGAAACAATATTTGACCTTTACACAAAATTATCTGTTGAAATATTTTCTACATATGATATAAATGGCTGCCAGATGTCAAAAAAAAATTGTTTACAGATCCCCTAACACAGTATTTCCCAAAGTTGGGGTCAGGACCCAAAGTGGGGTCCCGAAACATCAAGGTGGGGTCCTGAAAAGATTTTCTGAATTAATGAGATTTTTGCCTTAGTTGT
>NW_013953270.1:186171-187582 GCF_001266775.1 Austrofundulus limnaeus
CTAATAATTATTAGACTTTAAACAGGGGATTCTGCTGTTATCAGTCCCATACAATGGCTTCAGAGGGTCCCTACTGTGCCTTCTAGGCTTCAGACTGTCCCGACAGTGCCCCCTAGTGGGTTAATATATCAATGACAATGAAAGTGTAAATAACCAAAAGATGTTGTAATAAATTTATTGTGTCTGTCTCAAACCCTGGTCTCCTGCTCTCTGGTCCAACACTCTACCCATTGCCCTATTGGAAGGCCACGATATACAACCGTTGGAGGGCGGGGTCTTTAGCACTAACCATGTCATTTGCCCTAAAGTTAAGCTTAGTGGCTTTAAGCCTCATATTAACCAGTTTTTTGTGCCTCATATTAACCAGTTGACATTCTGAAGCCATTCTATGGGACTGATAACCCCTAATAACGTCCATTTCATGGAAGATAACATCCGAAGCGGGTGCTTTAAAACAGAATACTAAATTTAAGTGAACTGTCATCAAAAGACTGCAGTAAGTTAAGACAAAAAGATTAACTACGAAATAATTTTATATTTAAAGTGGACATATTTTAAATAGTTTGTCACATTTAAATCCTTCAGTTGGGTCTATAGGAAGTGATACTGCAATGCTTTAGTCTGAGTTCCAGGTTATTGTAACTCCACAAGCCCCTCTTTCACCCCTTTTCTGAGTTGTGTCTCAGATCGACTCGTTTTAATGCTGTCTCTTTAAATCCAAACGAGCCGCTTCACACCCCGCCCCCCTCTTCCAGTCACTCCAGTTAGATAGAGGGGATTATGACTATCTTGCGGTGCAGAAAGGTACACAACTAAATATATTTAACGAGGTAAAAACATGGATTTTTCATACGTCTCCTTTAAGGTATTAATTTTGGGACCGGATGAAATGTTAACAAGGCCAAGATTTGGCCTTGACTTTGACATATGTGGTCTATGGACAGGCACTGCAGAGTGGAGGCACCTGGGCTTAATCACAGGGAACAGGTGAGAGTGGGCGGAGCTAAAACTGAGGAGCAGAAACTGACAGAAACTAATTACAAGAAATAGAAAAAAACTAAAATCCTGACAGATATTTGGAGGAAAATTTAAATCTAATCCTGTTTTTTGTTTGCAGAATGAAAACCGAACGTAAATCAGTAGAATGTGTTTTTTGTGACATTAAAGCTTCTCATACCTCACTTGTTGCCCCTCGAGTCCAACGGGGTCTTAATGCCACTATTGTTGTGTTATAGTACCACTTCAAATAATCAGAGAAAACGCTGGTAATTAGCTGCATTTGAAGGTTTTTAAACACTCGACACGGTAAAGTGTCGCTGCAATCACTCCATTAACAATGTGGCTGGTAGTGTGTGTGTGTGTGTGTGTGTGTGTGTGTGTGTGTGTGTGTGTGTGTGTGTGTGTGTGTGTG
>NW_013953270.1:190182-192813 GCF_001266775.1 Austrofundulus limnaeus
CTCCTAAATCACTCGTACGCACAACTTAAGAACAAATCTGTGTACGAACGGTTCTTGCATGAGGCCCATTGTCTGTTGAACTGAACCAGTCAGTCTGTTGTGATTTTATAGAAAATTGATCAAAATTCAAAGAAATTTGTTATTTTGACATTTAATTTATGCTAAATGACTTCAGTGATTTTCTTTCTTTCCCATCAAAACAGTTAAAAAATGGATTAAAACATTAAACTATTCAGTCTATTTCCTGTGTATAAATTAGTGATGTTTGAATGATTTGATTGAATAATTAGTCTAATGATGACATCAAATAAAGGACTAAAAAAACGAGCAGAAAATGTTTAGAAAACTACAAACCAGGACGACAGTAAGTGCTGACTCAGCGTTCAGGCAATAATTTACCGTGAGATGGTTGCTGATAGATCCAGCTGTTTTACCAGATGTTTTGATTTTTTTTGCTTCACATCTGTAAAATAAAATAAATTAAATAAATAAAAAGCGCGGATCGTGACACCCGGGGCTGTAAAACAAGAGGCGGAGCAGAAATCATCTTCACCGTCTTCCACGGGCTTTTCTTCTCCCGTTCTGCTCGAGTACACACACACACACACACACACACACACACACACACACACACACACACACTGCAACAGACCTGGCTGACAAAACTCAACATTTTTTTCCTTGAAAAAATGCACATCAGCCACCGGTCAAACCGTTGTTTCACATCATCTCATAAAATATGAGATTAAAGACGACTCTCAGCTACTACCACAGCAAATTATAGATCAACACCTGTAAAACTTCCAGTTTACCTTCAATAATTGCGTTTTTAATCCTCATTAACCCCAAATTTCCACATCGTTTGTCCTGCAGCAGAACGAGAGGAACGATGAAAACAAAGATTATATTTTTCTCTCGTTGCTGATTCGACAGTTTCTGTTTAATTTTCCCTCCCTCAGGTGGTCCTGCAGTCCCCTCTTTGTTCCTCTGAGCCCCGTCAGTCCAGCCCGTCCCTTCACTTTTTACTTTCATCACGCTTTTTGTTTCTAAACACATTTAGTGACAGAAATTCAAAAAGACAAAGTTTATCGTCGATTAAAAACCCAGGATTACTTTCACATCCGCCATAAGAACAATAATTAACAGTTTAGCTGAACGCGTGTGAAGTCAGGAAACATTACCAACTGGTAAAAACAGCAGTAATGTTTTTGTCCTGTTGCTTGTGTTTTAGCAAAATATTTCACGAACAACTGATCATATTTTAATCCAACGTTCAGAAAGTAATCACTGGATGTCCAGTTTTTGAGACAACCCAATTCAAGATGGCCGCCACGGCCTGCAGGCTTTAGAAAACTCCAAAATAACGATGCCTCAGACACTTTTACAGATAAAAGTTTAGTAGCTGAGCATCGCTGAGAGCAACAATAAAACGTATCCCTATTTGTCTGTTAGCAAAATATCTCCCAAACTATTGGATAGGTCAGGACCTTTTAGCTTAGCTTAGCTTAGTTTAGTTTAGCTTACCTTAGCTTATTTAGTTTAACTTAGTTTAGTTTAGCTTAGCTTAGTTTAGTTCGAGCCATTTATTAAAGGAAGAAAGACAATAAAAAACTACTATTAAACTACAAAAAAATTCAACTATTCAATGTTGGTTTTATTCAAGATGGCTGCCACAGCTAATTATTAGCTTTACATTACATGAAACTAGCTACACCTCAGTGAATTTTACTGAAAAAAAGTTGCTGTGGTTGTAACAGAGTCATTCACAGACTATAATCCTCCTGATGAGTGGGATTAAATTACAGACAGCAGGTTAGGTGGCACCGAGTGTAAAATGTTGCCTCCTTTAGCAATGTTAGCAACTTTGACGTCCYCCTCTTGTGATAAAAAGCTACCATAATGCTGCTAAAGATGGTTTAATTTTATTCTAAATGCATTATGTTGATTGAAAACAACATGGGTGGGGTTTGTGGTCCGGCAGTTTGAAGTGCAGCTCAGATATTGGCAGCAACTGCAAGTCTGGTGTCTTGTAGGGAAGCGTTAGCAGCGTTAGCGGCACTAGCAGTGTTAGCTGTATTAGCAGTGTTAGCTGTATTAGCAGTGTTAGCAGTGTTAGCAGCATTAGTAGTGTTAGCTGTATTAGCAGCATTAGCAGTGTTAGTTGTATTAGCACTTAGCAGTGTTAGCTATATTAGCAGTGTTAGCTGTATTGGTAGTGTTAGCTGTATTAGCAGCATTAGCAGTGTTAGCTGTATTAGCAGCATTAGTAGTGTTAGCTGCATTAGCTGTATTAGCAGCGTTAGCTGCATTAGCTGTATTAGCAGCGTTAGCTGTATTAGCAATGTTAGCTGCATTAGCTGCATTAGCTGTATTAGCAGCGTTAGCTGCATTAGCTGTATTAGCAGCGTTAGCTGTATTAGCAACGTTAGCTGCATTAGCTGCATTAGCTGTATTAGCAGCGTTAGCTGCATTAGCTGTATTAGCAGTGGTAGTAGTGTTAGCTGTATTAGCAACATTAGCAGTGTTAGCTGTATTAGCAACGTTAGCAGCGTTAGCGGTGTTAGCTGTATTACCAGTGTTAGCTGTATTAGCAACATTAGCAGTGTTAGCTGTATTAGCAACGTTAGCAGC
>NW_013953270.1:195705-197687 GCF_001266775.1 Austrofundulus limnaeus
TTGCAAGCTAAATGTTTTAGGTAGGTAGCTAAATATTTAAGTTAAATATTTAGGTGGCTAGCTAAATATTTAACTTGCTAGCTAAATATTTAATTTGCAAGCTAAATGTTTTAGGTAGGTAGCTAAATATTTAAGCTAAATATTTAGGTGGCTAGCTAAATATTTAACTTGCTAGCTAAATATTTAATTTGCAAGCTAAATGTTTTAGGTAGGTAGCTAAATATTTAAGCTAAATATTTAGGTGGCTAGCTAAATATTTAACTTGCTAGCTAAATATTTAATTTGCAAGCTAAATGTTTTAGGTAGGTAGCTAAATATTTAAGCTAAATATTTAGGTGGCTAGCTAAATATTTAACTTGCTAGCTAAATATTTAATTTGCAAGCTAAATGTTTTAGGTAGGTAGCTAAATATTTAAGTTAAATATTTAGGTGGCTAGCTAAATATTTAAGTTTCAAGCTAAATTTTTAGCTCAAAACGAAATATTTAAGTTAAATATTTAGGTGGCTAGCTAAATATTTAACTTGCTAGCTAGCGAGTCAATTATTTACCTAGCCACCTATATTTTTCCAGCGTGTTTGTACCATTCGATTTGGTTTTTGCTGTTTTTCCAGTCTCAGCTGTAGCACTTCCTGTGCGGCCTGGTGTCACGTCCTGCAGGAAAACCATCAAATTTCTTTCAAAATAAGAGCATGAAGTGAAACTGACTATAACTGGAACAGTCTCCTTTGGTTTTAGCCGCTCTCAGACTAGCCGTTAGCTCGTCAGCATGATGATGACATCACATGTTAACAGGAAGTGTAAACAAAGCAGCTCTGAAACATGTTTATATTGTTATCAGTGTGTTTGATTAAAAACATAAGTTTTGATGAATAAATGAAATTATTATTTTTCATCACTGAAGCTCCAACATGAAGCTTAGAACCAAAGTTTGTTGACATATTTGTGGTTTATTCTTTTTTACACGTGTTGTTTTTATGTTCAGCATCACCTCATCATGAAGATTATCTCTTTACTCCAGTAACTCCAGCTTGTATAATTATAAAATTTAAAACAATTCTCTGAAGTCAAACTTTAGTCTCATCTGTGAAATCACGTCTCACACATTTTGGTAACAAAGATGAGTTTTATCTAATTTAATGTGACAAAAAAAAAACAGCTTCTGGTGAGTTTGGCTGTGAAACAAGATCATGTTTGATAAAAACTTCATTACTGCACTGATTCAGATTAAAGAGCTCTATTAGGAGCTCTCCAAACACGATTGTGTGTTTTGGGGAAATTTGAAATCAATAATTTAATCGTGCAGGTGAGGAGAGGACAGTCAGTGTGACAGCTCCACCTGGTGGTCAATAATTAAAGTACAAAAACAGAAAAACAACCCTTCAACATCAACTGTCTTTGTCCTTTTTTCAGTCTTACAAACTTGAAAAACTCACTTTTTTCTTTTGTTAAAATTATTTTTATTCACATTTAAATAAACAAATTAATTAATTAGTAATAAAACATTTTCTGCAACAAGTATTTGTCTAAAACTCTCAGGTTGTTCTGTTTGTTACGATGAATTTACACAAATTTACAGAAACCAGCAAAAGGACGAGAGAAAAACAACAGCTGCAGAACTCTGTAAAGATTTTTGTGACACGTTTAGGAACAATTTAAGGATCAGGACTTCGTCTGCAGTGATGAGGACGTTGCTTTGGTCTGTCCTGGTGAATCTTAAGTGTTTTTAAAAATGATTTTATTTTAGGTTGCACACACGTACGCTGTTCTTGGAAAGAGCAGATCCAGAACTCTCTGGACTTTTATTRTTTTCTGCAGGTTTTTAAACAGTCAGTCCTCCCGTCAGTGGTCATAATGTTGTGGCTGATGGATGCAGGGATGAGGCTCTGCTGCCACCTGGTGGACGTTTGCAACAAACACAACGATGCAGCTTTAAAAGGTTTAGGCTCAAATAAAGTTTTCTTATTTAGGGTTCAGGTAAAAC
>NW_013953270.1:197752-199364 GCF_001266775.1 Austrofundulus limnaeus
ATTTATTTATTTATTTATTCTTTTGGTGATTTGTTGACTTTTAACATTTTATCTCCAGTCTTTTTGTCCACGTCTCCGTCTCCAAACCTGACAACACAACAAAAACCTTTTGCTGATTTTAGGTAGTGCTACTTTAGCTTTTAGCTAACATTTTGCTGTTTTGATCTGCAAGCTGGAGTTTGGCTCATTTTAACTGCAGACATGTAAACTGCTACTTTTTGTGTTTTCTTAGCTTTTAGCTACCGTTATACTACTTTTTAGCCTTTTGGGACTTTTGAACTTTTGCTGTTTGCTTTTTGCTATTTTTAGATATTTTTTAGCCTTTTCTTTCTTTTAGATTATTAACCTTTTGCTGATTTTAACTAGTGTTTTGCTACTTTAGCTCTTAGCTAACATTTTGTTGACGGCTGGAGTTTGGCTCCTTTTAGCCGGAAGCAGGTGTTCTGCTTCTTTTAGCTTCCAGCTATTCTTTTGTAGCTTTCAGCCTGCCTTTTTCAGCTTCATTATGATTCTTTTAACAGCTCACTTTCAGCCGTTTTCAGCTAATAGCCACTTAGCTCTCAGCTGGACTTTCAGAGGAAAGCAGTTAGTTGGGTCTTTGGTTTTTTGCTCGTATTAAAGCAGCAGGTGAAAAATCTGGATTAAAAAGAGTTTTTTTGTTGGAGGAAATATTTGTTTAAAAATAAACTTTTTGCAGAAAGTCGAACAGGTTTTTTAAAATTTTAATTAAATGACAGAAATAACGAGTAAAGCTGCAGTTAAAAGGTTTATAGCAGCGTCTCCCACAGAACAGCAATGAGTCGGTGTCACACAACTGAAGGCAGCGAGCTGGAGCACCTTCAGCTGAATCAATAAATGTTCAGCTCTCAACAAGATAAAGGATTTCGGCTGTGAATCAATAAATCGTCTCTTGCTCTTGTTTAAAGAAAGAAGTGAGGAGCAAAAGTTTTCTGTCTTCAGGGCTTTGAACAGATCGATGAATGAGAACCTGACGAGAAATTATGAGCCGAAATCAGTTTTCTTTARCTGCTGTTTTGTTTTCTGTTCTTCAGCTCACTTTAGCGTTCAGAAATGATCGTCTTTCTGCAAGAATTCACCTGAAACTGATCAAAAAGCTGCTCTTTCTCTAAAACAAACACCATTTTCTCTGGCTTCATGTCAGCCGCCTGCTGAACTTCTTCAAATTTAATCCTTCACAGCAATGCTGAGATTTTCAGCTTTTAAAGGTTTTAAAAGCCCGAAGGAAAAAAAAAAACAAAAAAGTACAGAAATGAGAGAAAATATTCTTTTAGCTGCTTTTAAAAAAATCTCCACCTGTTTCCTTCAGACTGCAGTCAGGCCTCTGGGTCGTTTTGGAAAATGATGTTGGGGATTTTATAAAAAAAATATATATTCACCTTGTATTTTTAAGACATAATAAGCCGTAAAATAATTTAGCTCATACTTCAGCTTTGAGCTGATTTCTGACTCAATTAAAGGGATCCCTGATTAGTTGTAACATTAGACTTTATTTAATAAAAATTTATTTTAAAGACTGTAAAAATACTGTAGGATGTTTTGTAAATTTTTAAAAATATATTTTAACACGGACGGAGCCATTTTATTTCCACAC
>NW_013953270.1:200457-201936 GCF_001266775.1 Austrofundulus limnaeus
TGTTCTAGCATGGATAAGTTGTCTTAGCATTGAGAGGCTAGCAACTAGCATGGATAAGTTGGTGTTAGCATTGAGAGGCTAGCAACTAGCATGGATAAGTTGGTGTTAGCATTGAGAGGCTAGCAACCAGCATGGATAAGTTGGTGTTAGCATTGAGAGGATAGCGACTAGCATGGATAGGCTGGTGTTAGCATTGAGAGGCTAGCGACTAGCTGCTTCATGGAAGAAGAACCTCAGCTTAGCCTGTTAGCTTTAGCACTAGCGGCAATGCTATATTTCCTTATATGTTTTAACTCGGTGCTAATACATATAATGAGTGAATATTTTGTTGAACTTTTAATGTAATGCTATATTTTCCTGTTTGCTAAACTTTTAGATTTTAAAAACCTTCTCGCTGTTTTAGTTATTTTGCTACATTTAGCTGCTTTCAGTTTTGCTGCTTTTGTTTTTTGGCTAATATTTTACCATTTCTAGTTAGCACTATGTTACTATTAGCTTTAAGCTAGCATCTTTCTCCATTTCTTTTAGCTTTCATTTAGCCATTTTATTCATTTAGTTGCCATCTCTTCATTTGTTATATTTTTAGTTAGCCTTCTGTTTATTATAGCTTTTAGCTTTCTGCTTGTTTTAGTTTTGCAGCCGGGTTTCAGCTTGTTCAGCAGATTTCAGCTGTCAGCGCTCTCGTTAGCAGGACGCCTCGTTAGTAAGAACACTCAGTTTCCAGCTCGTCTCACGTGGCCCAGAATGGAGGGAGGAAAGTTTTTGGGTCAGGAGTTTTTCCCACATCAGCGTCTTCCTCTCTGACATTCATCTTCATCATCAGTTTGATTGACAGGTGAAGCAGGAAGGTCAGTTTCAGATTGAATGAAATATTCATGAGCGTCCGAGGAGCTGCTGCTTCAGCTCATTCGTCACTGTCGGCCTGCTCACAGCCTGAGCTGGGACGGGGACAGTGTGGACATCGTTCCACACGGTGATGTAATCCTGATGTGAGTCTGAGCCTGAAGGACTCCCTCCATCACCTGCTGTTTGGTCATGAACACAAAGATGGAGCTGTTTGTCAGGTGGACCTCAAATTTAAAAGAACTGACTTCATTCAGCCGCTTCTCACTCAACTCAGAACCAACTCTGCAGCTGAAGGTCCTGGTGTTAGCATTGAGAGGCTAGTGACTAGCATGGATAAAGTTGGTGTTAGCATTGACAGGCTAGTGACTAGCATGGATAAAGTTGGTGTTAGCATTGAGAAGCTAGTGACTAGCATGGATAAAGTTGGTGTTAGCATTGACAGGCTAGTGACTAGCATGGATAAAGTTGGTGTTAGCATTGACAGGCTAGTGACTAGCATGGATAAGCTGGTGTTAGCATGAGAGGCTAGTGACTAGCATGGATAAGTTGGTGTTAGCATGAGAGGCTAGTGACTAGCATGGATAAGTTGGTGTTAGCATGAGAGGCTAGTGACTAGCATGGATAAAGTTGGTG
>NW_013953270.1:202851-203988 GCF_001266775.1 Austrofundulus limnaeus
ACACACACACACACACACACACACACGCACGCACGCACACATACACACAGGTTTGTTGTTATGTGCTTGTGGGGACTTTGCATTGACTTCCATTCATTTTCCAGTCATTTCTACAGCCTAACCCTGACCCCTGACCCCTGACCCTGACCCTATACCTCAGTCCACACCTTGGTCCTAACCCCCCACCCAAACTCAGCCTCCGACCTGTGGGAACCAGGTTTTGGTCCACACAGCGCTGTGTTTTGCTGGGAATTGGTCCCCGCAATGCAGTAAAAACATGTCTACACACACGTACACACACGCGCGCGCGCACACACACAGAAGGGACTGTGCACGCGCGCAGTCACGATTGAACTCTCTCTCTTTTTACTTTGTCTCCTCCTCTCGCGCACCTGAACGGTTTCCCGCATTTTTTCTGCCTCTCCTTCCGCTCAGCTCAGTTCCAGGAGTGGAACAAAGAGCCGGCAGCAGAGATGAAATAAAATAAAATAAAAATAAATAAATAAATATAAATAAAAATCAAATCAAAGCCGGCAGGAGGAGCAGGAGGAGCAGGAGGAGCGGCTTCAGGTGGCGGAGTTTCACCCCGACGGGATGCGGGATTAAGCGGAGCTTTCTTCTCCTCTCTGCTTTGTCTGGTGGAACCCGGACTGGACCTGGACCCGGACCTGGACCTGGACCTGGACCCGGAACTCTCTCTGTGCTCAGTCTCACATGACGGATCTCCTCAGAACCATGAACGCGTCGCCGGTGGACCGGAGGAAAAGCATGCGGCAGCTGGCTCTGGAGGTCGGGATCCGAGTTCTGCTGTTCGGAGTTTTTGCGTGAGTAAATAAACAAGTAAACAAATAAACAAACAAACAACAAACAACAGAACAACCTTATTTAAGCAAAGAGGGAAAGTAGAAACGTGGAAGCTGCAGTTTGGTTTCAGCACCATGGACAGGTCCAGGTAACCGGTCTTTCTGCAGGTGTGTGTGTGTCTGTGTGTGTGTGTGTGTGTCTGTGTGTGTGTGTGTGTGTGTGTCTCTGTGTGTGTGTGTGTCTCTGTGTGTGTGTGTGTGTGTGTGTGTCTCTGTGTGTGTGTGTGTGTGTGTGTGTGTGTGTGTGTGGGTCTGTGTGTGTGTCTGTGTGTGT
>NW_013953270.1:205372-206416 GCF_001266775.1 Austrofundulus limnaeus
GTGTGTGTGTGTGTGTGTCACTGTGTGTGTGTGTGTGTCTGTGTGTGTGTGTGTGTGTGTGTCTCTGTGTGTGTGTGTGTGTGTGTGTGTGTGTGTGTGTGTGTGTGTCTCTGTGTGTGTGTCTCTGTGTGTGTGTGTGTGTGTATGTGTGTGTGTGTGTCTGTGTGTGTGTGTGGGGGGGGTGGATCTGGGTGTTTGTGGCTCGTACAGGGGAGAACCTCCACTGATGCTTGACTGAACATCAGATTAATGTTTCAGGCTGAAGATTTTCAAACTATAATTGATGAGTTTCTGCAGATTTAATCTCAAATCTACTTGATTTGATCAGAAATGATCTGCAGATTAATCCAGATTAAATGAATCTTTCAGGGTCAGATCAGCTGAGGATCAGTTCTGTGGGGACAGATTTGTGATCAGGGAACAGGTTTGTGATCGGGGAACAGGTTTGTGGTCAGGGAACAGGTTTGTGATCAGGGAACAGGTTTGTGATCGGGGAACATTTTATGAGGGGAACAGGTTTGTGGTCAGGGAACAGGTTTGTGATCAGGGAACAGGTTTGTGATCGGGGAACAGGTTTGTGGTCAGGGAACAGGTTTGTGATCAGGGAACAGGTTTGTGATCAGGGAATCATGAAATTTCATCTCTTTTAAATTTGATGCTTTTTGTTTTATTTTCCTGCTCTGAACTGTTCTTTCTGCAGCTTCTAACCTGCAGAAAGAAACTTCTGTCAAACTGACGGAGCTGAGACTCCAGAACCTGAAGCTGTTATTCTTCATTTGTTTTAATAGTGTGAATGCCTCCAGAATTCACACTATTGTTTTCATGTTTCTCTTTATTCTTTCCCCATCCAAGTCATCTCCACTTTGCCATGCTTCTCCTCCTGCATACTTTGTCCTAGAGCTGCCATTGTCATTTATATCTGTAAAGCTCCTGTGCCAAATGATGGCTATGCCTTTTGGTGCCTGTAAAACTTGTAGTTTTTGAAATATTAATGTTGAAACTTTATTCCAAATTCGTGAAATGGGAGTCAATATGGCCTTGTAA
>NW_013953270.1:207416-209231 GCF_001266775.1 Austrofundulus limnaeus
CTACAAGGTTGTTTCTGTTCAAAATTTTTCTAAGTTTTTGGGTACCCAAGAAACTACATACAGCAGATTTAAACTCAGTAGTTCAGTGATTACAATATTAATATGATTGTATTTTGATGTTTTACTGTAATACTGTCTTTATGTTGTCCTATTGCTGTAATATATTGCTGTAATATATTGCACTTAAGTGTCAATAATTGTATTGGCAATGTGGCCTCTTTCTGCACACATACAAAGCAACCCCTGCCACCACCTTCTCCCACAGCTCCATTGGTCTAATGGTCTATGTCATGGACTTTCATGTGGGAGATCAGGTTCAAAACCCAGCTAATGCAGCTTTAACAAAAAATGTCCTCCAGCTTCATATCGTCACACAATTACCTTAATTACAAACACCTGCTGACGTGACAGGCACAAGCTGGCTTAGAAAAAACATTTGAACTTGGTCAAAGTTCCTTCTGCAAGTCCACTGCTACATGGCAATGTACACTTGTTTTTACATGGTAAAAACCCATGTCTAGTCTTCATTTGTTTTCATGTTTCTCTTTATTCTTTATTATTCCAGTTTCTTCCGCACGTTTTTTGGACCGCTTCTCCTTCCACAATTTTTGTGCTACTGAAACCGTTCATACATCAAAATGTTCAGCTCATTCAGGACATTCTGGCTATGATTTTTGGTATCCTAAATTTTTATGGTTTTTTAGCAATTTCAATTTTTAAAATTTGGTTATGATGATGTCATCACTGACATCATCAGTCACATCAGTGAAATCATCCATGACATCATGAATTCGCTTCTTAGCTGTTCTTCAGCTAAAGTTATCAGCAAGAGACATTCACACTAGCATTTTCACTGGAAATACAATTAGTATTTGAATGATTTTCTAGTTGATGTTTGAATTTGCTGCTTCTCTCTGTTGAAAAAGAGGTTTTTAATCTCAATTCCTGCTTAACGATTTTAGATTAAAACATTTTTATAGTAATAAAACTCCCTCAGTGACTCATCTGCTTCAGTTTGAATCAGAAACAAACAAATGTTTCTTGAACTTGTGGCAGTTTTATGTTTTTGATGTTTGAAACTCATTGACTTGACAAAGTTGGAATAAAGATTAATAAGTTCCTGTCTTCCCTGATGCTGTTTTATTGAGTCAATCAGAAAATTATCATTTATTTTATTTTTTGTTTCATTTCCAGCTTCAGCTGTAAAAAATATTATAGAAAAAACACTTTTTTTCTCTTTAAATTTTCTCTCATAAAATATAAAGAAGCTGAAAGGCGCTCTGACGTTCAGCAGGAGCTGGTTCAGACGCACACAGGAGGTTTGGACCAGCTGGGAGGAGATCCTGGAGCAGATCCAGAACTGCCTGTGCTCCGTAGGCACCTTGGGGTCCTTCAGGAGGAGCTGGAGCTCGTCTCTGAGGAGAGGGAGGTGTTTCTGATGCTCTGTGACCTCAGAGAGCTGCTGAAAGCAGGATAATTAGAGGTCAGCTCCTGCAGGTGTTAGAGGACCGAGGACAGCTGGACTTTCTGGGGTTTTGTGTTTGGAGGTAAAGACAGCTTTGTGTTTCATCGCTGACATGCAGTGGTGGGATGTGACTAAGCACAAGTACTTTCTTGCTGTACTTAAGTACATTTTTCATGTATCTGTACTTTACTTAAGTAGATTTCATCATGGGTACATTTTTCATGTATCTGTACTTTACTTAAGTAGATTTCATCATGGGTACTTTTGACTTTTACTCCACTACATTTTACATGAAGTATCTGTACTTTCTAATCCACTACATTTCTGTAATCCTTTGAATTACAAAGTAC
>NW_013953271.1:0-541 GCF_001266775.1 Austrofundulus limnaeus
ACACTTAAGTGTGACAAACATGCAAAAAAACAGCAAATGAGGAAGGGGGCAAACACTTTTTCACACCACTGTAACTCTAAAAACCACAAGGACTCTGCATAAATATTTAAATGGAAGCCATTCAAGAACCAGTTTAACATAAATACTGGATTAAATTAAGCCTCCAGCTGCCCGACAGGTGTTCTGTCTGTAATAACATCCAGGTAACAGATAACTAGAACTCACCTGTTCAGGCTGAAGTTCTCTGCCGCACCTCCTGAAGCTCGCGCGCTTCACTGTGGAACAGTGAACACGTCTTCCGGGTTCGGCCTTTCAAAATAAGACTAATTAAGCGGCTCCTTTCAAAATGTAACATTTGTTTTTTAATCAGAAAAGACACGTGTAAGATAAATGAAAACACTATGTTTTATTTCCCAAATGTTTGTAGTGTTGGTTTGTGTTCAATATTATGTATATTGCAGATGATTAAAAGGTTGTCAGCTATTAAGGGCTCTAAATGTGTTTTAAACCAACAATTCACTCAGTAGGCTATGTATTATTA
>NW_013953271.1:2171-4211 GCF_001266775.1 Austrofundulus limnaeus
TACCTCCAGAGATAAATTTCCTGAAGCGTTCATTACCATTTGTCCTGTTTTTTTGAGTTAGAAATAGTTGCAAGCTCAGCGTTTCTCTCCTCAGCACAATGGTTACCATGTTGATCATGATGATGTCACCTGGAATCCTCAGTGTTAGTCCCACCCAGGTGTGATTGGAGAGCATGCATACAGGAGAGCAAGGGCTGGTGCGCACCTGGCGAGTCTGTCTGATGATATGTGGGTATGCATGTGAATAAAAGTATTTTATTTTTCAGTACACAAAAACGCAAACTATTGTATATTTGGGCTTTATAAAACCTTATTCTATAGACTTTTAAAACTAGCACATAAATACGATAACTACTGTAAATGTTCTTATCCAGGATTTTCTCCTCTGCTCAGTGAAAATGTCCTGGTTAAGTTTAAGAACAATAGCAGTTGTTTATTTTTTACAATCATTTTCATGAAAATCCTTCCCAGTGGAAGAAGTGCAAAKGATTTAAAGGACATATAGATTTCTAAGAGTTTTGTTGTTACTTTTCGGTTTTTCCACTTTGTGTCACGCTGTGTATTTGTGTTTGTTAAAACTGAAGACTAATCTGTGCTTCCCTATTAATTGTGGGGTACCGCAAGGCTCCATTTTAGGCTTCTTCTCTTTTTAATAAATACTCAATATTTTTCCAGGTTTGTTTGTACACTGGTGGAGATATTTTTCTGTCTGACCTTTAATCATGAAAGAAAAAAAAACAAAAAAAATAAAAAAACCACACACAAATCTATTCATCATTACTGGTTATCTGCTTTTATTAAAATAAAAATCTGTGAATATAAAAGCATTCTGTCTTGTTCCATTTACAAACAGTAAAATGAGAATTTATTAGACTGTGGAATTAAAATTTCATCACAAATATAAGAGCAATGTTTGTGCAAAACAATAACAACTACAAGGACATGAAGTTAATACAGGATGATTTGGGTTTGTTAATATTGTAACTGTTTCTGAAAATCTATCTTTAAAGTTCGTCTTCAAACTGGGTTGAAACTGACTACTGGGTTGAAACTGACTACTATCTCTATTGCTAGCACTTCAGAGTGCTAGCAATAAATACATTTTGTTTCCATGTTTGACGTCATCGTCAATAAAAACCTATTTGTTCTGGTGTTGGTACCTTAGACCCAGTGTGTTTACCTTCTGTAGAACCATCATAAWGTCTTTGACCCTCCGTCTGTACACTGTAGCATCTGTGGGAATAAATGAAATCCTATGTAATGTACACAATACAGCAGTTTGCACTTAAGCTCATCACATTTTTTAAACACTGTTCCTCTTCACTGAAAGAAAGTCTTCTGTTTGAACAGCATTTGCTTTTCAAAAAACACTTTTCAGACAAATTATAGTTTTTTTCTTTCCATGTCAGGTTTCTCCCTCACTTCTTCCACAGCAGCTCATGTTAGGTTCTTTAAGTCTTCATTTATTGTGGATTTAGCTGTAATGCAGGTGAAGAGGAGGTGTCAACTGGAGCAGAAGGAGCAGTGGACTCCTCCCGTCAGGTCTGTGATGGTTCCTTCTCTGACCAGCCTCTGGAGGAACTCAGTTTCTTGGTTCACATTGTGCATTTTCTGCTGCTGCATCAAACTCATGGGCAGGTGGTCGTAGTAGTGCAGCGGCACCCCCGGCTGGGACAGATTGTAGCCGAAGCCCACCAGGCTGACCTCGTCACACAGCAGGCTGGCCAAGTTGAGCGCGGACACTCCCAGGGTCGGCACATTCTGCAGGAACAAGAAACAAAACTAACAGTGAGTATTTGCTTTTAGAAATCAAATAATGTTTATAGGCTCTTATTGGCTGCGTTCCCATTGACCATGAAAATGCGCAAATTAAAATTTCGAAAATAAATTTGCTCAATGGAAACACGTCAGTTTTGAAAAAATTACATTTTTCGACAAAATGTTTTTGCTCTAGGATGAGGTGGTATTTTGGCCACATCAAAATTGTTGTTTTTCGCAAAACTGCAATGGAAACAGTTTTTTCACATCACAGGAGTCACG
>NW_013953271.1:5211-7536 GCF_001266775.1 Austrofundulus limnaeus
GTGACAAAATATGGAAAAGTTCAAGGGGTATGAATACTTTTGCAAACCACTGTATTTGATCATTTATTGAATTACATTTATCACAGAGCAGTTCTGTCACAGTGTGGTAATAAATATAAACAGGCAGTGAAGAATGAAAGTTGTATATTTATGATAAACTACAGAAACATTTGAAACACGCTCACCTGGAGAACATGGTGCTGTTCTCCTGGTGAGGATGAGGAGGTAAACGTTAAACGGAGATTAATCTTTGCTTTAATATGGGACAAACAAAACTGTGAATCTGACTRGCACCATGTCGTGTGCGCTGCGGCGCAGCAGGCTCGGCTCGGTTCTGTTCGGACTTCACGCTGAACGCCTGCATCTTTGTTAGCGATGGGCGCTTACGTTATTATAGTAAAACAGGACATGTGGCAGAACACTTTACTAGTGAAATGTTGTAAGATAGCAAGATGGACTAACAAACTGAATGTTGCGTGCAGACTTTGTTCGAGCAGTTTGGTCACGCACGTAAAGTTGGACATACAGTATCTGTTGGATAACAGCYCTCTGAACACAAATATTTAATATAAAGTTAAGTTTTATAGACAAAAGTCCAAGGAGAGAAATAAGCAAGGAGAGGTCTCACTACTGACCGCTGCGCTGCTCCTGCAGACTGCTCACCTGCTGCTTTACTGACCCGCCCTCCTCTGCTTCGCTCTGATTGGATAAAAGTGCTCTGGGGTTTGTTTCATTTGTTGAAAGTAGTGGTGCGACTGGGCGGCTTTAACAAGACCACAACAGAACCAGAGGMTTTTTTTTACCTTGTCCCTTACAGATGACAGAAATCCGTCGTGGTGACYGAGAACTTTAAGCCCTGTACACAATACACAAGCCATGCTCTGCAAACACACAGCTGAACAGTGACACAGACACTAACAAACCGTTACATGCTAAAGTGTACAAGTCAATWGTTCAGGATACATGAGACATGAACCCACCAGAATGATCCTAACACTGCTGCACTGAGTTTAAATCAGAAGCTCCTCAGACRTTTGTGTTCATTCTGGCTGCACCCATTGTGTTGACTTCTGTTTAACTTCAACACACAGATTTATTAAGGAAAAACAACTGATTCTGTCATGTCTAAATATCTTGGAGTAGAAGCTAAATGCAGACCTATCCAAAGCTCCAGACTCAGGAGGACAAAAAAGGAACAAATATGAGAAAGCACCAACAACAAAGTGACTATGAATTGTCTACAGGACAGTGGTACCTGGTCCCAGCCCCACAGGCGCTGTCTGGGCTGAGGGTACTTCAGGAGGTCTAATGCAGTCTCTTTGATGATGCTGGGGTTCAGGAGTCTGAACCTGGAGGGTTCCAGAGGAACTTCCTGTGGAACCTTCTGCCAGAAGAAGATCCAGTCCCAGAGAGGCTGCAACACAAAGAACAGGTGTGTTTACTGAAGAGTGTGAGGTGATGACATGATGCAGACAGGTTCAATGGTGGGAAACCAAACACTGAAGGAGACTGATGCATGGTGGTCAACTGTACCAAACACTGAAGGAGACTGATGCATGGTGGTCAACTGTACCAAACACTGAAGGAGACTGATGCATGGTGGTCAACTGTACCAAACACTGAGGGAGACTGATGCATGGTGGTCAACCGTACCAAACACTGAGGGAGACTGATGCATGGTGGTCAACTGTACCAAACACTGAAGGAGACTGATGCATGGTGGTCAACTGTACCAAACACTGAGGGAGACTGATGCATGGTGGTCAACCGTACCAAACACTGAGGGAGACTGATGCATGGTGGTCAACCGTACCAAACACTGAAGGAGACTGATGCATGGTGGTCAACCGTACCGACAGAAGAGTCTTCTGTAACTCTAGATAAATGTCATGTTGCAGAGAGGCTGAAGCAGTTAACAAACAACTAAAGCTGTTCTCCATAAATAAACAAGCAGCAAACATCATGTTTCTACTAGAGAAGCATTGATTCCACTTCTGTACTGATTTTCAACATTTTACATCAAGTATAATTCCAGACAGGAGGAAGCAAGATGGCAGCACGTTGCTGAGCTCCATCAACTACCCACCACTAATTTTAATACTTTAGAACCAAAGTTGAGTTGCACCATTCAGTGAGGGAGTTTGTAAACAATGATAATTAAGATTATAAAGTCCTCTATGAAAACAAAGGGAATAAATAGCCTATACACCACGCTCCTCCCTTCCACTCCCTGGTTACGGCCTGTTGTTTTTAGCGTTAGCTGCTAGTACTAGTCTGTGAAAAAGTCACAAAAGTTAAATCATCTGTGATCTACTGGTATAAAAC
>NW_013953271.1:8396-12525 GCF_001266775.1 Austrofundulus limnaeus
ATCAGTTAGACTGTAAAACACATCATGATGTTATCAGTTAGACTGTAAAACACATCATGATGTTATCAGTCACTTGGACAATTCACCTACACTGCCATCACTAATATGCACCTTCGTACATATTCATTTATGTATTGTACTATGTACTGTGTCTCCTGTGGGGACACAGACCGTCCTGTGGGGACACAGACCCTCCTGCTGGGACACAGACCCTCCTGCTGGGACACAGACCCTCCTGTGGGGACACAGACCCTCCTGCTGGGACACAGACCCTCCTGTGGGGACACAGACCCTCCTGCACTCACCACACTGAGCCTGTTGATCATAGCAGAGGTCCAGCTGAGGTCAGCTCTCTTGTAGACCACAGCTACAAACACAGTATGAGGATCTGAGTCGACCCAGTGGAGKGGCGTTCCCTCTGGGTAGCTCATCCTGACGCTGGTTCGATTTCCCACGTCGACACTGAACTCCTGCAGCGGACCACTGTTTAACCTGAAACAGAAAGCATCAAACTCTGAACAGAACAGACTGCTGATGTGCTTTCTGTACTCATTTGCATGGAAYCAGATCACGTGACGAGTGAACAAACTGCACAACTGTGACAGGAACATTTTTTCACAGTGTGCTGTTACAGTCRGTCTCACATGTGGAGCTCTAACCTGATTATTGTGTCAAAGCGGTTGATGAGTCGTCCGAGCTCCAGGCCTCTGAGGATGCCTCCGTTTCCTACAACCACACAGCGATGACATTTACTGGACGACCTCTCAGGCAGGGGCTCAGAGTCTTGATCCGGGAGCTGGAAGACAGCAGGGTTAAAAATAACAAAGAATTAAAGAAGAACTAACACCACTTTTATGTAAAGTATTTAACTACCGTATTTATTCATGTATAATATGACCGCCCTATTTTTAGCTTAAAAAGCATAAAAATTTAATTCTCATACCATCTCTAATTTCATATGAACTCAGGATTTTTCAGCCTTTGCAGTCTTTATGCATATCAGTAAAATGATCATTTGACTGTTGTATCAGTTTATTTTTTTATTTTGACAACATATGTACTAAAATGTACACAACAACAAATGTATAACAATAACTACAACAAAAACTATCAATGTGAAATTTAGCAATGTTCATTTGTTAATTGGTGTGATATAACAAACAGACGTGGCTCTAACAAGTGTGGATGAAGTTGAATCAAAAGCCTTTAAAATCAGGCTCACCATCATCAGTATCATTAAAAGTTTCTGTGTTCCTCCTCTGTAATAAAGGCATCAGAATCCCACTCAACAACAATCTCATCCTCTGTGTCTCGCGAGCGCCCCCTCTGGTGGGGAAACTTTTTACAGGTAGACCAACTTTTTCAGAACACRGGTAGACGGCAGCCATTACAGACGACCATGAGTTTGTTGTTGTTCCAGGAGCGGCCCAGTCGCATATTAATATCATTAGTTCGTTTTCATTTTTAAGCTGCAGGACTGCCTTTTTTC
The DNA here is from genome assembly GCF_001266775.1 of Austrofundulus limnaeus. Classification (NCBI taxonomy): domain Eukaryota; kingdom Metazoa; phylum Chordata; class Actinopteri; order Cyprinodontiformes; family Rivulidae; genus Austrofundulus; species Austrofundulus limnaeus. The sequence goes on from NW_013953271.1 coordinate 9,886, forward strand.
TTTTTTTTTTCACATCATGTCTCCTGCTTGGATCTGTTCTGATCTCGCTCTGAAGCATGAAGGAGTGTCAGAGGTAAGTTCGCTTCAAACGCTTTTTATGACTCGGTCTCATTTCCAGACTCAGGCATTTTGTGAATGAGGCCGATATTTCAGTTAAAATACATAAGCAAAAATATTGATCCAAGTATAGTACTACCCACTAACTTTATGGATGATTTTATGGGTTTAATTTTTCATATTATACTAGAATATGTGCACTAATGACAGGGGACCTCCCTAAAATGTGGTCTGAAACCATTATATCTGTAATACACAAGGATGGTAAAGACCCAACTACTGTACGTGTGAAGGCTACAGATCCATGAACTTACTCTGTAATGACTTACAAATCTTAACGAGTATAATGGCACAAAGAATGCAAAAATATAAAACAAAATTGATTAACCCAGATCAAATGGGATTTATTTATGGCAGGCAGGGACCAAACATTAGAATACTACTAAATGTGATGTCATATATGAAACTTAAACCACAGCCCTCTCTTCTGATTAGTTTGGATGCCCAAAAGGCTTTTAACAGGGTAAAATTTACTTTTTATAATCAGACATTACTAGCCTTTGGGTTTTCACAGCAATTTGTTGAATGGGTGAAAGTAATTTATAGGAATCCAAAATCCCAAACTCTAGTTAATGGGTATTGCTCAGAATATTTGGATCTCAAGAGAGGAGTTAGACAAYGTGATTGAGTCTACCACCATCTGCAGTTAGTATTGAACCGATGGCAGAAGCATTAACACAGAATAAACAAATTCAGGGAGTAAGAGATGAGGGAGGGGTGAACATAAAATATCACTGTTTGCTGATGATTTATTAGTACTCTTAACAGAACCATACCAATCAGTACCAGCTCTACTACAGAGCCTTAAAGAGTACGGAAATATTTCAGGCTATATGATAAAAATAGATCAGTAGCAATGATGTTAGTGTCCAAGACAAGTAAATGAACAAGTGAAGTTCAAATGGACCAATAAAGGATTTAGATACTTAGGTATAATCATCACACCTCAAATTTTGCAGTTATTTGAAGCCAATTGTTGAAAGCTAAGGAAGGAAATTATAAAAGACCTACTGACCCTCAGTGGATAGAAACAATTAGAAGGAAATATTATTGTTTGTATACCAATCACTCCCAGTAGCCATTCCCAACTCCTCTCATAAAGAGCTGGATAAAAAACATTGAAGTTTGTATGGCAAAATAAAAAGGCAAGAATTAAATTCAAATTACTACAATCCTCAAAGAATAATGYAGGGCTAAGCCTACCTGATTTAAGGAACTACTTCTGGGCTGCTAAACTAAGAGCCTATGTTGTATTATGCTATCATCCTATGGATAACCAAGGACAGAGAGACAATTTGGGTAGATATGGAGCAAAGAACCTGTCTCTAGATACACTACAATTTTCAACAATGATGGTTTGAAAAAAAAAAACCTCAAGATTCAAAACTATTGGATTAAGAAAACAATCAATATTTAGTCAAGAATAAAAAATAAATTTAATTTACCTGACTCTATATCAAAAGTTGTAAAATAGCTATAAATCCTGATTTTATCTCAGGTACTATGGATGCAGGGTTTGAGAGATGGACAAATGTGGGTTTGGTTTTATAGCACAGCTTTTTAAAAAGGGCCAACAATGAAATCATTTGAACTAATCCAAAAGGGAATTTAAARTACAAAAAACTGATTTTTATAGATATATGCAACTCAGGCATTATCTCCAAAATCATAATGAATGACAGAAAATTTCAACAGACATGTCTAAGATTGAAGAGGTTCTATTGTTAATAGCAAAAGGTGAACTAAAGAAAGGCCTGATCTCAAAACTATACAAAAGTTTACAATATGTATCCAGTGTTAACCCTCTAAGGTCGACGCCCGCTCTGGAGCGGYCAAAGACGTGATGCATTRAAAGGGCTATTGAAAATAAATGGCAGCATACAGAGTGTTCATTRGAACTGGGTTGGACAGCATGGACTTCAAACTTTATAAAAGTAATGTTTTTATATAGTTTTATTTACTTCCAAATAAAACCAGATTTGATGATGAATATTTTTTGCTATAATGTGCGCATTTTTATGCATTTGGTGTGCAACCAGAGAACATTTTGTGACCATGAAGTGCTTGAATGCACCACGAAACCTATTTTTCCCATTTCCTCAAACACACCACATTTCTGAAACAACCAATCAAAACAGTTTGTCGGTAGGCTTGTGGAGAGAGAGGTTCTGGGCCGGTCGCAAAATTTTGGAGATGGCCAGGCCGAGGACAGATTGATTTCGCCATTTTGGATTTAGCTAGTAGCAAATTAGCTTTTAGACCAGACATGTGAGTGTGTGTGCAGTGTTTGTAGTAGTTAGCCTGTGTGTCAAAATGAGTCGTCGTTTGACTGTGGAGGAAGCTCTGAAGTGCTGAGCTTCAGCTTGAAGAAAATCAATCCGTCTTCGGTCCATCTCCAGTGCCTCTCCAGAAGCTCTCTGTTTACAAAGCCCGCCGACAAACTGTTTTGATTGGTTGTTTCAGAAATGTGGTGTGTTTGAGGAAATGGGAAAAATAGGTTTCATGGTGCATTCAAGCACTTCC
>NW_013953271.1:12535-15719 GCF_001266775.1 Austrofundulus limnaeus
GTATTTGTTACATGTATGTATAAACAGTATATGTTCTATTTTACTATTTTATTATTATTGTTTTTTTTAATTGTTCGAAATAAAAATTAATAAATAATAATAATTAGAGATGTTCTACCTACATAATACTTTAGAAGTGAGCAAGGTTTGTGGTAATGAGAGATAACAGAGAAAAGACCTTCAAATGTGTTCTTTTCAATTCTGGACAAACAGGCTGTGTTGAATACTCTAAAAACTGTTTTACCTTTAAAACCTCTGTGTGTTGAAAACTGTTCAGTTAAACAGAACAAWGCCTTCAGGGCTTTCTTTTGACACAAAAGGAATGGGGTTGAGCWGGAAGATAAAAATCACACCTGTTGTGAATTTTACATTTTCAGTGCCTCATTGTAGGAACAAACAATCTGAAGAGGCCACCTAGGACCATAAATCCTATAAAAACCAGTGTTCCACAAACAAAGACAGTGGCTGCTGTGTGCCGCTCACTATTCTGTTCAGTTTATTATCATTTGAGCCGTAACGTCCTGACCACACCTCCTCTCATCTCCATATGTGGCGGTGCCCCTCAGTCCCTCTTGGCACCGCCCACTGGGGGAGGGGTTATGTTTTTACAGGGGGTTAGTTACACTTTAAACAGACTGATCAGTATGACTTTCACATCATTAAAACATGAGGTCTGATATTTCTTACGACTTATTTGAATCATTGCACTTGGGTGTTTTTCATTCATGTCAATTATTTAACAAGCTAAAATCACTACATCGTAACTCAAACATTAAAAATTTGTAGAGAAATCTTAAACCTAGAGTCAGCTAATAACTGTAAACACAACATGCAGAGGGTTGGAAGTGGAGGAGAATGCCAAGAAGAGCAGATACTGACAGCTACCTTATTAAAACYTGTCATTATCAAAGACTAGATTAGAAAAGAGGAGGTAGCATTCACCAGCTGCAGCAAGTCCTCCACTTTGTCTTTGAGTCCTTGGAAGCCAAACGGTGGCGGGTAAACAAACAGGTCTCCAGACAGGGGCTCGTCTCTCCTCAGGAAGGGCCAGATATTTCGGCTGGAGGCCGGGAGTTCAGCCAGCAGGTTCTGTCTTGTGCCACGAGGACGACACGGGCCCTCCAGAACTCTGCGCACGTATTCATGCACGAGCTGCGGGTGAAACYGTGACAACAATCAACATGGTAGCAACAAAACATTTACTGCAAGCAAGAGGAGCCCTACACAACAACCTGTGTGTGGCGGAGTGATGTTATCTGGGTAATCTGTAGGGGTGCACCAAAGTTATCAGACCAATAGTTATCAGACCAATAGTTATCAGACCNAGTTATCAGACCAATAGTTATCAGACCAATAGTTATCAGACCAATAGTTATCAGACCAATAGTTATCAGACCAATAGTTATCAGACCAATAGTTATCAGACCGATAGTTATCAGACCAATAGTTATCAGACCGATAGTTATAGTGAATGTATTCACACTTTGATTGACAGTTTATAATTTCTGCACTATTATCTCAGAAGCACTGTTTCAGGTAGAAAAATGTTTTAAATCATATATTAATAGAAATAACAACCAATGTATTTTGAATCTAACTTACGTTTGTGCATTATCAGTTTTGAACTTGTGGAATGACTTTTTCTGTTTTGTTTAAATCTGAGATCAGTGTTAAAGGTCTTTTTATAATTAATGTGCCTTATTTACAAAAATGGCCATTTGAGAAATTGTTTTGTTTGATATATTTGAAGAAATGTTTGTTTGCTAAGAGTTTATTTCAAATAGTATAATTTACAGTGTCACTTGGTTTTGGTGTTGTTTATTTATGTTATGATCTAACCCGTTTTGGACTAGTCTTATCTCTTGGCATGTTATCGGTTATCGGTTATTATCAGTTATTGGCCATTAGAAAGAGAAATTCATTGGTTATCTGTATCGGTTCTTAAAAATAAGTTATCGTACACCCCTAGTAATCTGCTGTTCCAGCCGGTGTGAACACACCTGTAAGGTGGTTTTATGTGTCAGTACAGCTCCACTCAGATGAAAACACATCAGAACAGAAAGTTTTCACTTTGTTTCACTTCACACTTCAGTTTTCTCTACATCTCTGGCCAGGGGTGGGGGGATCGTCAGTGACAGAACCTCTGTTTTCATTTCACTTTCAGCAACAGCAGCTGCTGCTACTTTAATTTATGAGTAAAGCTTCATGTTATGTTGAATTTGACTGAAACAAAAAGACTTTTTCCTCTGCAGTGAAAACTTGAGAGGAATCTGGTGCAGACAGCAAACAAGTTCCAGGAGAAAACATGACAAGTGGGTCGACTGTCCTCACCTGTTTATATGCAGGGCTGACATGCAGCTCGACAGCTTCTCTGGTTTCTGTCCGAATGAGCTGCAGCGAGATCGACACCAAGCTCAGCAAACCCAAACCCAAACCCAGACATGCAGCCAAGCCACGCCTGCAGAAACACAGAAGAACCATAAGTCACAAAAATGACAACGGTGGGAAAATTTAGTGGTTTTAAAAATGCTTCAAAATGAGACCGATAATTTGGTATAAAAACTTTAACTTGAGGAGAAAAGTTTAAGTTTTTTGACATCACACTGAAATAAACAGCTCTGTTTGATGTGAACACATTATAGTTTTATTTTTGAAATGATAAACATGCAAATTATTGGCCTATAGAACAGCAGGAGTGAGACTTGACTATGTGACCTCCTGCAGTAAGTAGTCTGAGCAAATCTGGATTTAGCTTTACTCTACATGTTGGAAAAACAGCAAACAATAAGGGCTGAAAAACTATTAAGAACAATGTTAATAAAAATATTATTTTAGAGTGGATAGAAACTATCTAATATATATAAACCTGTCAGAAAGCTGTGAAAGTTATGGACGTGCCAACAGAAGAGAAACAGGAAATTGTCTCATTTCACAAATAAACACATTTGATCTTATTTACCTGAATAAGGTTGTGATCTGACCAGACATGAAGCTAATAATGTAGCAGTTTAAAATTAAATTAAGCTTATAAAACTGATGTAATCATGTTAATTATTAAACTGGCTAGCAGATATGAGCTTGTAGCAGCACTCTGCTGAATCATGCTACAGTTTAGAACAAATTAAATATTACAATCTGGTTTTATCTCTGATTTATACAGTATAATATTTACACAGTGTAAAAT
>NW_013953271.1:15819-17472 GCF_001266775.1 Austrofundulus limnaeus
GGTGAAGTTTCCCTTCTGGATGTAACAGAGTTGATGCAATCCACTGTAAAAGTGACAAAAACACACAAAGTTATTTTATTGAAGTGATTAATTTGACCTATATGTATAAAATGTTACATTTACATGACATCATGGATCACATATTGATCAGATGCTGCTGCTGACTGATCCATGATGTCATGTAAATGTAACATTTTCTTTAGGTAAAATTAATTGTGAGACTACAGGGTGGACTGAGGTGTTATTTCCATMAATCTGTCCCTGCGCTTCAAATATGACAAACATTAAAAAATGATAAWTAAAATTCTGTAAATAYTTCWTCYTAACTACTAGATGATAGACCAKTAGAGTGYTTTAAATTGGTCATGTGACTAGGATATGRAGGGGTCCAGGGACTCCAGGGGATTGTCATATTAATTGTTATTGGCTAAATACCACAATTAATCCTGATTTTTTTTAAATATGGCTCTAGCAGAAAAAAGAACAGATGGACTCCTCTTAGAATGGGTGTATAAAAATGTAATCATCTCTGCAAAGTCTCCAAACTGAAACAACAAACTGCACCATGAGTGACCTGGCTTTGAAAAGAGGACAGACAGAACRGAGTCATGGTTACCTAACCTGGGCTCTGAGAGAGGATGTGTTTAAATTCACCTGTGTCCTGTCCAGCAGAGTGGGAACCTCATGATGTTCTCATTGACTTTAGATCCTGTGAACTCCTCTGATCTCTCTGCTGGAGACTAAGCCCTCGGGCCCTCAGGCGTCTGGTCCTGGACACACACAGAGTCAGTCATCAGCATCACAACATGTGTGAAGTTTTAAGACCAGTGGGAAAGTCAGATTGTTAACTGTACAGGTGATGTACAGAACCCGTGTTGTGCAATGATGTTTATTTTCTGTGCACTATGAAAAATACCAACAARGCACACGGAGTGGCCAGCAGGAACAAAAGGTTGTTGATTTTTAAGATCAGAGTAACCAGTCAAGTATTTATGTATCTTATGAGCTCTCATAAAGTATATCATGCTTTGAGTGAAATACAGTACACGTTCAGGTTTTTGTTGCACAACAATATAAAAATTAGGGATGCAAACAGTTAATTAACTTATGATTAACTGTCAAATAATGTTTTATTAGATTAAAATTTCTTCCACTTGATTATTGAAAACATCCGTTGAAACCTTTGTTCAGGMTTTATACAAGAATCCTAGAGTTGAATTTGCTACCTTTTACTACCTATTTTTACTACCTCTACAATATTTTTACTACGAACAGAAAATCGAGCAGCGGTCTTTATTGGGTGAAACAGTGATTCACACCACTGACCCATGTACAGTTAGATAATGACCCATCTCTCAAAGACTAAACTTTATCCCACTTGAAGATGTAACTGMGACTTTGTCTTGACTAAGACCTKACACACATGTACATAAATGTTCCAAAAMAATTTCAAGAAGACTTGGGATTTATTTTATTTTTCACAGAATATGAACAAAATGCAATGACAGTAAATGTCCTGATGCATCTCAGTCATCCAGGTAGAAAAAAATCAGTAGGTCCTCTGGATGGTTCTTCTTTAGTGAAACGTTTCGTCTCTCCTCCAAGAGACTTCTTCAGTCTGATGAAGAAGTCTCTTGGAGGAGAGACGAAACG
>NW_013953271.1:17503-20019 GCF_001266775.1 Austrofundulus limnaeus
GTCCATTAGAAGGCCCATCAGAGGACTGAGAGTCCAACATAGTTCCTTGATAATTTGACTCCAGGTGAGCCCTACATATACTATTTTTTTCCTTTTGATTTTTTACCTGGATTACTGAGATGCATCAGGACATGATGCTGTAKCATCTCATTAAGCTAACTAAATGCTAACTATCAGTAGAAACGACTGCTAGCTGTCACAATTATAAGAAAATAAGAGCTTAAACACTTTATTAAACATTTTTTATAGCTATRAAGACAGTTTAGTCAGAGCTGGCTTCAGCAGCGGTGTTACAGCGGGATGTTTGTGTAATTTAAACCCCAGAGAGGTGACCAGGGACGGTGCTGAAGATCCGGACAGGCTGGATGCTGGGAGCCGCTGGGCTCCAACACAAACACAACATGTCTGTGTTCATAATGTAAGAATGATTCACGTCTGTTTTCAKCAACACACTGAAGCTACAGCGACATATTTAAAAACTACAGCTCCGGACTTTGTTTATGGTCGGGACAACGAGCCAGGCCCGTTTCAGTCGGTCAGGCCCAGATGTTGTCCGTTCAGAACCAAACAACCTTCTCATTCCCACACATCCTTCTGTCGTCACTCATGACTCTCCTTACCTTTGTAATGACTCCGTGACCTCTCATCACCGCTGCTTTCAGAGAAACAACCCGCAACAACTCCCACTCCCAGCGGCTTCCAGCTCCACATCCGCCCGTCAGCCTGGAGCTGCCAGCCAATCAGAGGGCAGACCCTCCAAGAGCTGCCGGCCAATCAGAGGGCAGACCCTCCAAGAGCTGCCGGCCAATCAGAGGGCAGACCCTCCAAGAGCTGCCNCAGAGGGCAGACCCTCCAAGAGCTGCCGGCCAATCAGAGGGCAGACCCTCCAAGAGCTGCCGGCCAATCAGAGGGCAGACCCTCCAAGAGCTGCCAGCCAATCAGAGGGCAGGACGCTCTTCATCACTTCCGTTTTTTTAAAAATAACCATCTAACCACTGCAGAAACACTCAGCTGATCAAACCACGACAAAATAAACCAGTTTCCTGTTTATTTCATTAATAAATACATAAAATAACATAGTTTTTTGTAACAAATGTTTTATTTTTTAAGATGACAGTATGCTGCAAAGTACAAGTCTGCACCTTTTTACTTGCAAAGACTGATAACAGCTTTAAAGGTTCAAAGAAATTAAAAGATGAACACAGGAGACAAAAATCTGCACATTTYCTCCACATCAATCAGTCGTTAAATTAAAAACCTGTGAGCAGCTGCTTGTTGTCACAAGAGAAAGAGAGTGAAAACAGGTCAAACATTAAAGTCGTCACAGATTAGCTCCACAGATGACAGCAGCCTATCACAGGTCAGTCACATGGTTCAAACTAACATATAACTTCATAAAATAAGTCTTATTTTYAAGGTTGTATGTTTTCAGTTAGGATGACTCAGCATTATTACAGCTCCACCTGAGSAGGCGTGCTGTTCTCTGCTCACTTAGCTGTGTTTTTATTTACAGTGTGGAGCAGCTGCATTCATATATGTGGAGAACTGTCCAACTRTAACATGTGAAATAACTCAGAGCAACACTTTTATAATCAGTTTTATAGTTTTAAACGGTGGTTCTTCTACATGAACATCAGCCACGTGAACAGGAAGTGAAACAGTTTACCGAACACAGGATTTGGTTTGGGTCATTTTATTGATCCATGTCCTACTGCAGAGGTTGTTTCAGTTCAAACAGTCCCGTTCCTCCTCTCACAAGCTTCCCCACCACCAGGCAGGCTGAGGGAGACACCAGCTGATCATGTGACCCTGACAAAACAAAACAAACAAGCTTGTGACTTTGTACACAAACTAACTTTACAGAGGTTGAACAAAGCAGGGTGTGTAACATCACTGTTTATGATGGTAGAGGTTTATTTACATCTGCTGTGATAGTCTGAACTGTTTGAATGGGGTTATGAACAGATAATATCTTACCTGTTGWACAAAGYTGTTAGAATGACCTGAGGTTTTATAAACTCAGTTTAAATCTGACTTCACTGATGAGCTAGCGGCTAGTTCAAACAGGGCTGAAGTGGTCATAAAACAGCTCTTATCTGCAAACATTATCAGAGCTGCTTCCTCCTCCTCAGCGCTGCCGTCAGCTTCACATTATCCTCGTTAAAAACGGTTTTATCTTTTGTTTCCAGCAGAAGTGAAGTGTTGCACTTCCTGCACAAACATCATAAAGAACCACAAACAAAATGAGGACTGTGTGAAGTTTATGTTTGTGAAAACTGGATTTAGTGAAGTCTGCTTCAGAAATAAGTTCACGTGAACTGTGGTGATGAGCCAGCAGAGGTTCATCATGGACCAATTAAACCAGTCGTCGTGTTTTTATTCTCATCAGTTTCACATTGTTTCAGCACAGAGCAGCTCTTTTAAATGAAACCAGAGAGCGTTGACAGAGAGACTGAAAATATGGATGGAGGACAACAGGTTAGCTTGTTTGTCGCGCTAGCGCGACAAACAAGCTA
>NW_013953271.1:20029-22582 GCF_001266775.1 Austrofundulus limnaeus
CATCAGATATTGTCCAAGATTAACCTTCAGGGTGGATATAGTTCGCTAGCAGCCTCGCACCGAGGACCTATCCACGTCAAACAGAGGACAGGACTGAACTGCTTTGTTTTTTGGGCAGATGTATAAGACACTGTATGCAGGAGGTTGTAGCAGCAAACAGGTCCAAAACATGGAAGTAAACTGATATTTCATGCCTGCAGTTCTCACAGGACTTATACAGTAGTTTAACCACAGACCAAGACCAGTATCAAACTGAGCACCAGTTGAAGACAGATCACATCAWCCTSTGATTACAGAGCTTCACTCTGGTTATTTACACAGCAACACKTCTCTGGAATGATCAAAGGAAAAAATGATAAGACTTGACTACATTTAATTTAAGACCTTGGATGAAAATCTGTGTTTTTAAGACTTTAGAAGAGCCTGCAGGAACCCTGGTATAAACCAGGTCAGGTCCAGAGTTAGTACAACGAGCTGAAAGCAGCAGAACATGTCAGAATATTTGACTCGTCAATCAGAGCTGCCTGGTCTGATCACTGCCAGCAGGGCCACAAATGATCATCTGATAAATTACTCACTCTGTGCATTCAATGTAAAATAGTTAAAGAACAACAGGATAAAAAGCAAACAAAGTCATTGACTCTGTTTATCAGGAGGAACTGCTTTAAATGAATATATTTTTATATAAAGATCAACAGCATCTTTCTGTTGAAACAGAAATATAATCACATCCCTGCAAATGCTACAGTTAGCTGTTATTAACACATTTGAGCTTGTAACAACCTAACGTTATGATAATAACTTCTAATGCTAACTTTACTGCAGCACTAAGTGTTTTCATGACACATGTAGAAACTGTGGTGATTGGAGCAGTCCTCTGTGGTTGATTCAGCAGTTAGCTCCTGTCAGACCTTCCTCCAAACTGAGGTCATAAAATTTGAACGGTTCATAACATTTTGACAGAAGCCCACTGTAAACATGAGTAAAACTAAATGACTGTAGAGGAGCTCTGCTGTCCAAGCTCTAACTACTCAGAACAGCTGCTCATCCTTACCCAGCATGGTGGCCTGCTTCAGGAACTTGTAGCTCGTCTCAAAGGTCATCTGCTGCAGAGGAGACGAGTTGGACTGGATGGCGTGCCTGTTTAAAGGCTTGTACACGCCTTCGAAGCACATGTAATCTGCCACCAGCGACAGATGTCTGGGGTCCACCTCGATACCTGCAGACAGTCAGAGGTTCTCTGTCAGGATGTGGCTTCTCCTGGAACCAGTGTGGTTTGTGTGGAACAGCWAGTGGGTTACCGTAAACAGCAAACACATCTTTGATCTCCTTCTCGATGACTTTCAGAGCCACCTCGATGCCGTACGTGTTAGCCATGGCATGCACCTCGTTAGAGTACAGCCTGTTGATGTCCAGGATCTGCAGAAACAAAGACCACACTTTTAGTTTTAGCTTAAGGATGTCTTGTTTCACCTGCACGGAGAACTCCTTTTGACCATGTTTACTTCACAGCAACACCTTCAAATACAAGCAGCACACCTCAGATCAACTCCAGGCCTTTATCTGCTTCATTGAGGATAACATAATGAAGGGGTTGACCACACCTGTCCATGAGATAACCTTGGAGTCAACTGTCCAATTACGTTTGGTCCCTTTAAAAACAGGGAGGCACATGTTAAGGAGCTGAAACTCCTGAAGTCTTCATCCAGTTTTAATGTGGAGAACCTCAAATGAAAGCTGAATGTCTGCACTTTATGTCCATGAACATTATACAACTATAACTTCAATATGTTTCAGTAAACAGGTAAAAAACAAACGGTTTCAGTGTCCAAATAGACCTAACTGTATGCATGTATACAGTTAGCATGTTAGCAGTTCATTAAATCTTTTCAACAACTTCAGACCATCAATAAAGTTTTAATATTTTTTAAATCTTTTCAATGTTTTTATGTCCGTTTGGTCTAAAACACCTGATTTTTTGAAGCTGAAAAATCCTAAWCTTTCCAAAAATAACCTACAGAAGCTTTGATCAGGTCAAAAATTGAAACATTCAAGTCAAACATTCAATCTAACTTCATTAAGAGGCAAAATATTTATGATCTTAAAGGATTTGAAATGTTTATGAAACTTAAATTTCAAACTAACTTGACAGAGAGATGTACCTGAGTTCAAGGAATAAGGTTGTGGAACAACTTGGCCAACGATTGTAAAAATGCTGCTTCTGTTAAGTTATTTGGAAGAAATGGTAAAATTTGATTTGTTGGTAAAACATGAACATTTATAATAAGCATTCATACAAGCTGCTGCCTGAGTATTTGTCATCTTTTTTGTAATTTTTAAATTTACTTACGTTATTATTATTATTATTAGTTTTATTATTACTGGTTCTTTTTTTGTTTTGCTTATTTCTCTCTTTTTTTCTTTTTTTGTTCATCATTAGGGTGTGAAATCATTGTGTGTGTGTGTGTGTGTGTGTGTGTGTGTATTAGGGGTGCAACAATACATGTACCCGTATCTAACCGTATCGAGCAGTGCTGTATTGATCAATACAGA
>NW_013953271.1:28657-30174 GCF_001266775.1 Austrofundulus limnaeus
GACAGAGGGCAGCAGGACTTCGCTAACACAAGTCGGTCGCCTAACGACATGGCTCTCTCTCTGGCGCGCATGCGCACCATCCCCTTTGGTAGAGAGAACTGTTGCCGTGGGTTACCGACTACAGTTTTGNGCCGTAGGCCTGCAGGGGGCGCTCCAGGCACTGAAGACTCTGTAGATAAGGACAGGAAGTTCAGGGTTTCAGGCAGCGCTGCTCCAATGGCTTCAGCATAAACAACAGAGCTTCACTCATAACCAGATCTGGGGTTGTATGGTTTCCATTCTCTTCACATTTTAATCTATTCTATATTTATGTGGTTTTGTCCTGATTTCAGTTAACACGAAATATTCTTATAAAATCATCCTCCCGAAGAGTTTGATCTTTAATACTTCATTCATGTTTGTGAATTTATTTAAATTAAACATGTTTGTACAGCAGCTTTGTTTTGATTTTTAATTATCTGTTTGTCAGTGTAATATTTTATGATAAAAGGTTTTTTCCTGAATTATTTCATCATTTTCTTCTCTGACTTCTCAGTTCATCTTGTAAAAACAGTTACCTGCTGCAGGAAATATTTCAACTTTTTACTCCAGTACTGCTCTGGTTTATACCATGCTAGTTATAAATTACCAGTCATATAAATAATCTCCTCCTCCTTTGAGTTTTTGTTAGAAATGCTGAGCTTTAGTTTTCAGGAAAGGAAGTAGAAATACTAATACTTTGATTTTTAAATGCTCATCCAGACCTGGTACCTGGAGAATACTCAGATTAAATTCCTTAATCTCAAGCGTGTGTAGGAACCTTTTTAAATTTCTAATCAACRGATTAAAACAGTTTTTAAAACATAAATGTAAATCTCAGACTGTGGTTTGTGTAAAACGTTTGTTTTCAGACTGGTATTTTGTTGTTTTCTCAAACCCTGACTTGACTTCCTGTTTCCTCTCAGAGTCTGTCTGCTGTGATGATGATGATGGAGGACAGCAGATGTTGTAACCTGAGGATAAAACAGCTGTTCCAGGTGGTTCTGGAGCAGCTGTTTCTGTCAGTCAACAAGCAGAGCAGCCCACCTCACACCAGAGCTCCTGCTCCTGATCGAAGGAGTAACTCTCTATGGCTGAGTTGATCTGCAGGACAGAGTTCACTCTCATCTGCTGCGAGGACCCCAGTCTGCTCTCCAGTCTGACTCCTGCAGACTCAGCTTGAGACTCCTCCACGCTGTTGGACTCTGGGTTCTCCTGGGCCTCCTCCTCCCCGCCCTGAGCCTCCTTATCTTCAGCATCATCGCCCTCAGCTTCATCCTCGCTGTCGTAGTCCACCTGAAGGACAGAAGGCAGCACAGTCAAGGCTTCAGCAGCTGCAGGCTCACTGGTCCAGAACCAGGAGTCAAACAACTGGACAGGAAGTCTGGTTCCAGAGCAGAACCAAAGCTTTGACAGCCTTCATGTAGAAGAACAGATTAGAGTTTCCATCCAGACAAATGTAACCTCTTGTAGCGGTTTCCTACCTCAATTTATGATGG
>NW_013953271.1:30184-35116 GCF_001266775.1 Austrofundulus limnaeus
GGACAGAAAGGCAGATGTGGCAGTGGAAGCTGTCAAAGACGTTTGGAGACAAAAACAAAGTAAAGAACAACAAAAAAGAAAACGATTAATCGATTATTAAATCAGTCATCGATTATTTTAATAATCGACTAGCTGTCGATTAATCGTTGCAGCCCTGCCCAGGTCCTGTTCTAGTTTACAGACTGTAAACAAACTGCAGTGATTCTGGTCCCAGCAGGGTCTGTATTTCACTGAGTGTTGGTTTAAATGTGATTTAAAGATCATGGCTCATAAGACCTCTGAATGCTGTTGATCTGTTTGTTTTAACATCTTATAGCTGCTTGTGTTCAGTTCTGCTGTTAGAGTAACTTAGTTCAGTTACTCTCAGCAGCTGTATAAGACAGGTGGATGTGGGTGAAGGACCTGCAGGAGACACCTGAGGACAACCGGACACTGAGCTTCAGAGCCTGGCTGTATGAYGCTGCTGCAGCTTGGCTGTAATGAACTCCCTGCTGCAGGTAAAAGAGAGCTCCACCACACCTGCTGCTTGTTCATCATGCCTCGTGTCTTCATAATTAATTTATCCAACAAATAAACATTTACATGCTTAAATRATACAACTCACTGATAATAAAACTCTGTCCATTATTTTTGAACTGACGGTTGCAGCTCTATCATCAGTGTTGTGTCACTGACTGATGTGTTTGTTGTTCAACAACATGACTGGGTGATCACACAGACCATACGTCAGCCCTGGATGACTTCCACCCTTCTCACTGCCAAGTAGGAGTGTAGAAAATATTGATACACTGATATATATCGATATTTCATTTTCCGATACTGTATCGATGTTCTAAAGCCCTGTATCGATTTTTAATTAAGGTTTAAAATGTCAACTTTCCTGCCAATGGTTCATTTTTGTTGTAGTTCAGCCTCTGACCACTAGTTGGCAGCAGTGAGCCAGACATTTGGCTCCTAGCATCATGCACCGATAGCTGAATCTGAGCAGAAAAGATCGACACCCTCTGCCTACTAAGCTGAGGTAAGGTTACCAACAGTTACTTATTWGTCAGAATGTCTGTATTTTAAGACAAATTAAAGTGTCCCGTCCGCGGCGCTCTTTTTTTCTGACTGTAGTCAGTCACCTTACAGAAGGTTAGACAGGCATGCGTCTTAGCACCTTAAGCTTAGGGGGTGTTGTATGAAAATCTGTTCCCCCCCTGTGTCTGGAGGGCACACTGCAGTCAGAGGCAGATCTGACCATTTTCACAGCACTTCTGATGAATGTCTCGGTAAAAGGACTCACATAATCTTGTCAAGGTAACTTTCAGTTTAATCATCAGCTGCTGTTAAAAAAACTCTAAAATGAATAAATAAATAAATAWAYMAAATATTTCAGTTGTTTAAAATAATCTGTTCCCCCTCTGTAACATGGGAACAAAATAATTTACCTCCAAGTCTTTAACTGTGTTAATTCCTCTCATCATGAACAACAAATCCTGCAGATTTGGGAAATTTGCTCTTTATTGGCCAAAGTTACCTGAATAGAACTAAATATTATTTAGGATTGTAAGCTACAGTTTGCACTGTTTCAGTTAAAGAAAACTAATTTTCTCACCACAACTTTGATTAATTTGTCCAGCTGTAGACTAGGTCTCCGTCCAATCAGAGCAGATATTGTGTAGTTGGTGCTTTTAATCAGTTTTCAGTTCAATTAATTCAATCCAAGTCTATGGAACAGTCACAAAATGTCACCAAAATCACTCTGTTCCTCTAAAATAGTTCAGAAAATTGAATCGTATCGAATCGTATCGTCCGCTGAACATCGTGATATATATCGTATCGTTCGCTGAACATCGTGATATATATCGTATCGTTCGCTGAACATCGTGATATATATNCGCTGAACATCGTGATATATATCGTATCGTTCGCTGAACATCGTGATATATATCGTATCGTGAGCAGAATATTGAATATCGTACCGTGAGATTAGTGTATCACTACAGCCCTACTGCCTAGATGTATTCAGAAATCACAGTGAGGTGGACAGGAGGAGTCCCTCCATGAAAGGCTCATACCTCCTCCTCCTGTTTGCTTCTCCTCTTGGCATCTGATGCATCAGCGTCTCCTTCGTCCCCCTGGTCATCAACAATGTCTCTGTCTTCCTCTGCTTCTCCATCACCCACCTGTAGAGAGTCAAAGGCCAGGTTCACCTCACACTTTATGGAGATGAACACTTAGACTGAGTAAGTCCACAGATAAAAGTGAACCCAGACCCCAGCTGTGCCTGCTGTTTCCTCCACATCATCTTTGTCTCTGAGGGTAGCCTTCCTGGTCTCCACAGCGATGGAGGCCAGTTTGGCTGTGCGCTTCCTCACAGCTTCCAGGAGGAGACGGAAGAACCTGACAGCACAGGTAGAAGAGACAAACAGGGAAGGATATGGTTAGGTATCTGTGGCATCAGGATGAACCAGCACACACAGCCATGTGTTTCTATACTTATTAGGACCGTTTACTGACAGCCTAACCCTGACCAACATCAATAAACCTAACCTCACAGGTACACACCTGACTCTAAGTTCACACCTTAGTCCTAAAATGAACCCCCAACCCAAAAATGGAGTTCAACCATATTAGGACCAGTCTTTGGTAGGACTACAGGTCCTGACAAGGTAGGTGTGTATACCAGAAACAGTACTAAAAAAGATAACAAAAACAAGCACACACGCACGCACGCACGCACGCACGCACACACACACTTCTCTCCTGCCCTTCCTTATCTTTCCCTGCTTTGCTGCTTGGAGACTTCTCTACGTTTTCATCCGAAACCAAAACTTATGGATATTTTTATTGTTATGGATTTGGTTAGCTGGTCTCTTAATAAATTTGTTCTGCTCTCTTCTGGATTTATGTCTGGATTCTGATCACTGGATTCTACAGATTGGCTTGGTGGTCTCCTGGTGTTCTATAAAAAACGTTGGTGGCTTCTCATTTCCTGGCTGACTGACCAATATGAAGGATTGCCGTTCTATCAGCACTCAGACTAGGCCCTGCGCGAGCTGGATTCAGTCTACAAGCGGCTSTATTGAGGGTCGYGGGCCGGCTGTGGTTCCTGGACTTTGCTGGCCAGATGGAATTGATCTTGGAGAAGCTGATGGATGGGCTCGGCAGAATTTGYCCACATTATTTTGCCTGATTGGATTTGCCACCTTGAGATGTACCAGCAGGCATTAAGGCAGATGGAAAATTGTTATCGTCTGCCTGACTCAAAACATTTTCTCTGTTCCCAAACAACTGATTACAGATTAGGCCCCGCCCCCATGTGACCTTGAGAAGACTGTGGCACTAAATTCCTCCTGGTGTTTACGTCGACGTGGCTCCCACTCTCACCTCCTCTCCCCCCTCTCACTCCCGTCTAACCTGATCCCTTAAAGGACAACCTGAAGCAGTACAAAATGAACGATTCAACACCAATACTCTGAACAATGGCCGAACTATGGGGTTTTTCTTTTGGGGGGCTGGATTCTTCTGTCTCATTCTTCATATATTCACACAAGTGCACACAACATTCATGGCTTCAGAAACACACCCTCTAAACTCACTTACTCCTCTGGCTAATAAATGTGATCTAGGTTTTTTTTATAAACACCATAGTGTGTCACATTTGTTGATATAATATGATGTTTTGTTTTTCCCCCTCATCTATCCTTGTGTGTTTTTTTAGTTTTTCTTTTTAAATGTAGCACTACTCCTGCTGGCTGCCACATGACCTGATCACCTGTTCTCCCATGTCTGTGATGTTTGTCTTCTTGAATGGGTGACCTTAAATGTAATTTCATTGTGCTCCGTACAACGACAATAAAGGCATCATCATCATCATCATCATCATCATCATCATCATCATCATCCGTGTATTTGCATCAAACTGAGGACATTGTACTGACTTACATTCATTTTTGTAACAGTAGGTGATGACTGCAGAAAGGCAACAAAAGGCGAGGACACAAACAGACACACACCAAGGACACAAACAGACACACACCTATGTTCCATGAAGTGCAGGATCTGATGGGGAGTCAACAGCTTGTCGTCACGGTAACGATCAGGAGGCAGGAAGTTAAAGGTGACTTTGAAAATTCGCAGCTTTTGATATTTTTTAATTCGCATCGTCTCAACCACGTCCACCTTCTGCAGCACCTGTACTTACACACACACACACACACACACACAAACAAAACTGTAATGTCATGACTGCTTTATCTTTCTTGAACATAACACAAGTACACAAAGAACAGGTTAGTGTTAGTTAGAGCTGTTAAAGGAAAGAAGCAAACATAAAAATCCACAGAGGTCTAATTCTCTTATAATACTTATGTTAAGAATAAGTTTTAGCCTCTTTGGTCAAACCTTGTACATCAGGCGTGCCCAACCCGTCGCTCACAGCCGACTCGGTGCCTGCCAGCTGATTCCCAGGAGCCCGCGAAGCGCAACCTTGTGAGCCGACTTATCAGCTGTTAGCAAGGTGACGTGTCTGCTCGCTAAGCTTCATTTTAACTCCGGGAGAAGTGGTGGAAGTGGGGGGAGTTTAAGTAACACACTCCAGCACGCTGCAACGCGCTCTCTACRCCCTCCCCCTCTTGCGTTTTCACAGATGTTGTCTTGCGAGTTTTGGGTGCGGTGATACAGCGCTCTGACGAGACTTTAGGTTCAGTGGTGGAGTTGTCGATGCAGAGAAAACGTGGGTGGAAAACTAGCAAACGAAAACTTATTTTCACACAGAGTGGGAGGAGGAGTGTTTTTTTGTTTATTCTAATTCAAAGCCTATTTGCCTCATCTGTAATTCGAGCGTTGCCTTATCCAAAAAGTGTAACTTGGGAGCGACATTTCAAGACGATTCACAAACAGTATGAGACGGATTTCCCTAGTTCGTGGGAGTGTTTTAGTTTGTGC
>NW_013953271.1:35126-36700 GCF_001266775.1 Austrofundulus limnaeus
TATTTTTGTAGTACAAAGTACAGTACACGTTTTTCTTATTTTATCAAAATTTGAACATTTTTGTTTCGGGCAGGTAACTTTTCATGTCGGGCAGGTAAAAAAATAAATAAAATCTTGTTGAACCCTGGTACATCCAGTCTTTACTTTCTGGAAGATTCTGTAAAACGTGTCTAATGCTTCAGGAGAAAGTTGAGACAGAAATATTACTCTCTAGCTCCACCTGCTGGCAGCAAACAGTTCTGAGTGGTGTGACAGTACTGTGGTACTCCTGGCAATAAGATGTGGTGACAGGATTTATAAATGATGGTATGAATCACATGAGGTGAAGCTCCAAACTTCCACAAGACCACTATAAATACTGGGTCCATTTAGAGGAAGATCAGAGGTGGAGACGAGCAGAAACACCACATCTACTGAGCCTCTCATCTCTGAGTCAGACAGAAACATTACTCTGACATCGTTCTAATGTTCACAAGCAGCTGGTCCTCCATTAAATACTCAACAYGCCACACACCACCAGGTAATATACCACAGTGTCTGGTTGAGGTTACACCTGGAGTAAATGATCAACACTGGCCCACCCTAGCAGCCAACAGGACTGAAAACAGGAAGATAAAAAGATGTAAAGAAGRCCAGCAGGACAGCTGAGCCGGTGCTGGTTCTGACCTCAGCCAGGACCACCCTGCAGAGCTTCTTCCTCAGAGTTTTAGCTCTCTTCAGGGCCTTCTTGTTGTTCAGCACCGGGACGCTCATCATGGGGGTTTTGATGCTGGAACTGGCCACCATCAGGATCTCTCTCAGACTGTGAGTTTGACAGACAGGAAGGAAAAAGACGGGCCTCTGATTGTCTGATTGTGAATAAACACGGTTTTCTTTTCAGACCAGGGTCAGTGTAAACGTGACGGGGAGCTGTTACCGAGGGATTCCCAGCGTGACGTTCATCTCTCCTCTGCCGGCGAAGTGGAAGGTGTTGAGGGTCATCTGAGTGGAGGGCTCRCCGATGGACTGAGCTGCCAGCAGACCCACAGCTTCACCCGGGTCACACAGAGAGCGCTGCCACTTATAGTGCAGCAGCTGCCGGAGGCTGAGGACAGAGAAATGACTGAGTTTACTTCAGGAAAACAGAAAGCTCTGATCTGAAGAYGAAMTRAACACCTTTAATTTGGAGGAATTTATTAGCACTAAGTCTTGTATGAATTTCTAGCATGAAGAATGTGTATAACCTTGTCTGCTGTGAAACTATCAGTTTATTGTTTAAATATAAAACAAGGTTGGGAACCACTGGCCCACAATATATTTTTGACACTGTGCACACAAATTAAACTAGCTGTGATTTTTATAACTGACTTCACAAAACTCACTGGGCACAAACACTCAGGTTTTAGTGAGACTGCAAGAAATGTGTCACATAAACTGCCTGGAATTGTTAGCGGTTCTGTTAGCACTGAAACATTTTTATACGGTTCTGCAGAACCAACATGTTCTGATCAGCACAGACAACACGACTGTAGTGTCATACATAAACAGACGGGGGGAACGCGGTCTCTCCCCCTGTTGGAACTGTCTCACACTCT
>NW_013953271.1:36750-39877 GCF_001266775.1 Austrofundulus limnaeus
AGACAGGGTCTGTCTCTGATTCTGGTGGCACCCCATTGGCCAGCGAAGTCACGCCGAGATAATCAGCCTGCTGGCTGCTCAGCCCTGGCAACTTCCCCTCCGCCAAGATCTCCTCTCTCAGGCAGGGGGGAGATATTTCACCCACACCCAGAGTTGTGGAGGCTGCACGCCTACCTGCTGAAAGGTCCTGCTTAYTAGCCAGGGGCCTTCCCCCGGCAGTGGTGGCAGCTATCCAGAACGCGAGAGCGCCCTCCACTGGAGGTCTATATACCTACAAGTGGCATGCTTTCGAGCAGTGGTGTGAGGTCAGGCACATTGTCCCRTTCCAGTGCTCCATGGTGGATGTTTTAACATTCCTTCAGGAGCTGCTGGAGAAAGGTCTGGCTTTTTCCACAATTAAAGTCTACTTGGCAGCTATCTCTGCTTGCCATGTGGGCTTTGATGGAGTTACGCCAGGTGCTCATCCTCTAGCAGTGCGTTTTCTGAAGGGGGTCCGTAGGYTGCGGCCTGTTATTAAACCCAGTATCCCCACTTGGGATCTTACTGTGGTGCTCGAGGCTCTCTGTGACCCCCCTTTTGAGCCCTTGGAGTCTGTGGATTTGAAGTTTATTTCATATAAAGTTGTGTTGCTTTTAGCACTAACAACTGTTAAACGGGTCGGGGATCTCCATGCTCTGTCTGTGAATCCCTCCTGTATTCAGTTTTCACATGGTGACAGTATGTGCAGGCGGAGCCTGACATCTGTCGTCATCATGTCACCTGCCTAAAGGCRTGATTAGAGGTGGCTTCAGCCAGGACACGCAGGGGCGTGGTTTCCCATACATGATGTTGTACCTCTTTCCTTTCCTTCAGGGAACAGTAGTTATATGCATAACATTACGTTTTACGCTGCRACCACTAACAATGAAGCAGCCCACATGTGGTGCAGGGGGAGGAGCTAGAGGAGTTTAAAGCCTTGATCAAAAGCCCAGAGTGGCAGAGTTAGCTAATGTGCTGGTTCACCTTTCCCACATTGTTACTGAAGCAGTCAGAGAACTAGTTCAATTTCAGCACTTTGAGAGTTTTTCTAATGAAAAGCTTGTTACAAATTAAAATAATTATGAGGGTCCTWAGACCATTATCACCCACTGCTAATAGGTGAAGGTGGACAAAATCACTGCACGTCTGTCTTCTACCAAAATATTTCATGAATGAGTGAACTAATTGTAACTGAACTTACAGACAGTAATCACTGGATGCACATAGGGTTGGGTACCAAAACTGGGTTCCAGTATGGCACCGGGYGAACATCAATGGTAGTACACAGACCCAAACACAACTCTAACYTTGGTGYCTCAAAAAAAGCTGTTAATTTGCACCCTCTGGTGTTCACTGTTAACAATGACAGCCTCGGCACACAATCTCCATGKAYGCTCTTGTATGCAGTTCGACTYGGCTCGGTCTCAGCCCAATGYRTCTCTCCAAACTCGCTCCACAGCTGTGYTGTCTCAGAACCTCCTCTCTGGTGGTTCGGGTAGAAGCGAGTACAGCAGCTATGATTTTAACGTCAGCAGAATTCTGACCGTGGATTAACTCTTGGATTGACTGACAGCAAATTTACTCCTGGAGAGAGAGCTGCTTTTGTTTAAGAATACTGGGCAGTAAGATGCACTTTAAGAATATTTGGTGCAAAGACAAATTATTAATGGTTTTAAGTTAATATGCTGGTCAATTTCAAGTTTGACTTTGCCTCAGAAATAGTCATTACCRATTTAAATACTGTTTAGGAACCGGTACCGTGTTTAAAGTATCGATTTAGCACCAGTATCGAATTAAACCCTTTCAATACCCAACCCTAGATGCACAGCAACTCATTAACTTTTAAACTCTAATTCGCTGCGACTGTGAGTTTTACAGATTGAAGCTAAAATTTGATGTGGCAGTAGCTGAGTGTTATGCTCAGCTTGTACTAGCTTTTAGCTAGTCCAAGGAGGGCAGCCTGTCTTCCCAATGGAACCACCCACCATGCCCATCAAGATGCATTACACACACACACACATACAAGTTTCTATGCTTCCTAGGATCGTTCATTGACTTCCATTTGTTTCTACAGCCTAACCCTGACCACTGATCCTAACCCTAACCTAAACTCAATTCACACCTTGGTCCTAAACCCAACCCCCAACCCAAAAATGGAATTCCACCGTATTAGAACCAGTCTTTACAAGGTAGGTGTGTATACCAGAAACACTCCTAAAAAGATAACAAAAACAAGTACACACAAACACACACAGATTGTGTACCTGTGGGAGTCCACGCTGGCCTGACTCTCACTGGACTTGTTCTGGAGGTATTTCTCTGTGATGTGGTGGAAGTTTTCAGAAACAGATCCAAAGCAGACGTCAGGCCTGAACAAACCCAGCGTGGGCTCTGGGCAGCGGCAGGACTTCCTGCAGTATTTGGCTCTGCCGGCCTCATCCAGAGCGTGCCACTGTTTCACCAGCTGAGGAGAGCAGAGTTTAAAGGACAGCTTGGGTTAACACTCTCCATCAGATTATAAATACMGAGGCAGTCTACTGTGCATCATTACCTCCAACACAGCAAGGTCTCGGTTCGAGGTGGGATCTGTTCCTTGAATGGTTTCTCTTAGTTTTGCCAGCTTCTTCTGGGAAAACAGTAAGAAGGCTCCTGACACAAACCAACACACAGACACTGATGTTAGCAGCAAATACAAACAACTGATAAATAAAAGAGACACTTTGATAAAGACCTCTCCGAGGACACCCCAGCTCTCTTTTTGCTTTCCAGCGTTTGATGGCTGCAAAGTGTTGACTGGCACGCTGTGGGTCCAAACGAGCCAGAACCCTGTCCAGGCCCTGAGCCCTCCTGATAACCTGAGGAACATGAAGGGACAATGTTGTTCAACAGCTCAGGAAACAGACACTCTCTCATCAGGACCAGCACTGGGCTGCTCTAATGTCCTCATTCAGAGGTTCTCTGTTTCCTTCAGTGAGTTGWAGAAGTTCAGTGTTGTCACCTGAGTTTTAACAAGGTTAAAAACAATGTATGAATCWAGGTGAAGAAATTTATAATTATTACAGATCAGTACTGATGCCAGAAACAACACCAGTGTATATAAGGGTGTCTA
>NW_013953271.1:39977-41528 GCF_001266775.1 Austrofundulus limnaeus
GTATGTGTTCCGATCACTCTATCACAGAAAAATAAGAGTTGTAGAACTTATTGAAAACTCAAGACAGCCATAACATTATGTTTTTTTACAAGTGTATGTAAACTTTTGACCACAACTGTAAATCCTGTTCAGTTTCTGCAGCAGCTGAACAAAAACAGGACCTGTCCTCGGTGCTTGTGGTACCTCATAGTTGTCCTCGATGAAGGGGAACTGTCTCGGCTGCAGAAACTGAGTCTTGGGGATGTCCAGGCCATCTTCACCGTACAAGAACTGGACCACAGAGCCATCGCTGTCCCTCACCGTCAGGTCGTACTGCACCACCAATCCCTCCAGATGCTTAATGATGCACCTTCACAGCACAGGAGATGAAGGACAGAAGGAAGACATGTTTTATCAATGCAGCTAAAATAATAATAATAATAATATTCAGGTCAGTGAGTGGAGCTGATCAGTCATTACTAGTGTTGAAGTTTATAACATAATTCATACACAACAGAATGATCTCGTTACCTCTGCAGATATCCTGATCGAGATGTTTTCACAGCTGTGTCCACCAGTCCTTCTCTTCCAGCCATGCAGTGGAAGAAAAACTCCTGACGCCAACAAAACAACACTTCAAAAAGACGTTTGGTACAACAACCAGGCTTWACGGAGGATCTGCAGATGTTCTTCACATGATGCAATCAACTTTATGTTGCTTATCAAGTGTGTAAACTTGATCTTAATCCTTGTTGTGTAACAGACTTTGATGTGTGTTGATGCAGATGTTCACACATCCAGCACATGAAAACACAACTGGTTTAATAAATGTCAAAAGGACTTTAACTTCTGTTTCATAAAGATGAGAGGCCTTCTACTGAAAGCTGTAGCATCATGATTATTGATGAGAAATGAGTGAAAGCAGCTGAACGCACCTGAGGTTTGATTCCTGTGAGGAACCTGCCAGAAACAAAGCCCCCGGCACCAGGTGACGGGTCGTAGGGCTGGAAGCACGGCAGGAACTTCCCAGAAGGCATGAGAGGAGGCCTACGCCCCTCCAGTTCAATCTGACCCAGCAGACATGAGATCTGACACAAACATTGGTTTTAGTTTCACACTAAAGGCATGTTTGTTGAGYTGTGTGTAATGTGGACAGTGTGTTTGTGTGGCTGTACCTGCATGGTGTTGACGGTGGAGCCCTTGGCTCCTGAYTGGACCATGAGCTGCAGGTTGTTGTCTGGGAAAGAGGTGTGCAGACCCACGGGCATGCAGACCTGCAGATGAACAGAAGTTTGTCAGTGAAACTTCAAACATGAAAACATGAAAACAAACCGATGTGTGAAACCACGACCCTGACAGCACAGCAGGGAGAAGATATGAGCTGGGAGCACAGGTGAACTCACTGTCATCACAAACAACACAGCAAGCAGACACAGGCTAACAGTTACAGGCCTCTACAGTGCGACCAGTTTGGTCACAAATGTGACCTGATTTCCTAATATTGCGACTAAAAAAATGTCCGGTCGAACTGGTGCGACCAGTCGTTGGAGGGGGAGGGGGAGGGGGAGGGGG
>NW_013953271.1:42528-45350 GCF_001266775.1 Austrofundulus limnaeus
GATGGATGGATGGATGGATGTTGGAAACTATCCAGAAGAAATCCCACAGTATGAAGTAATACCTTTCCTCTAACTTTTTGGCACTCTTCATCTTCTTCTGAAGCTAAATATAGCTCTTAGCAAACATACATGTGTCGACAGTGTAACTGTTAGAGGAAGCTCTAACATCGTAGCATTGTGTGTAACACAAATWACATTCTGGGTGAACAACACTGCGCTGATTATAACAGTGTGTATTTTTTTACGAAGCTTCGAGGCAGATAAGTTTACCTCAAGGATTTTTAGTAATCGAATAATTTGAGAAATCGGTTCAGCTCTACTGTGTTTATTAAACCTTGACCAGATAAAAACACGGTGAGAAGCCATGCTGGGAGCTGCGACAGGCCACTACTCTCACAAGCAAAGAGCTAACAATGCTAGCTCCAGCCACGAAACTCTGTAAAGTTGGTTGAAAAGAATGTGACAAACAGCACCTTCACCAAACCTACAAACAATGAAGAGAAGCTGTGCTGGCAGCAACTATAAACAACAGAGGCTAACACTGCAGGTAAGATCTGGTCCAAACCGACACCAGCGCTCCTGGATTACCTTGTTGATCTCATTGTTCACTTGGTTGGCCACCTCTTTGAACTTGTGGTCGGCCATGCTGAAGTCTCTCTGGTCGGGGTTGAGGTGAGCGTCCTGCCATCGGCTCCGAGCCTCAGCTGGATCCACATYTGGCTGCAGGTTGAAGGCTGCCTGGAGGGCCTGAGGCACAGTGAGAGGACCTTTACCCATCACTCTGCTGCCCACTGAAGGCAGGCTCACACAGACATGTACAGACGTCTAGTTTCTGTTGTCACAGATGTGCTGACCAGCTGTTCAGGTCCAGTTTAAACATGAACTCTTCAGCAGTAAGAAAGCCTGTGTGCACCTGAAGCACTGCGGGGCTCATTGCACCTTCACTGTAGCAGCCRTTGTTGGATGAACTCTAACTGTATTAAAGCTTTACTTTCCATTCAAAGTATCAAACTTTGCAGGAGTAATACTATAGTATTAATATATAATATTATAGTAATAATATCAGAGTTGATTGAATCAGAACCCAGCTCATAAACTACTCACTTTGGTGCCAATCTTCAGGGACTCCTGAATGATTTTCTTCCTCTGCATATTGGCCCCAGGTTTCACRAGGATGTCCTCCACACCTGGACACAAGCAGAACAGATTTAGCAGGTGGGAGGCGGTCAGGAGGGCGTACCTGTGTGTTCCTGCTCAGACCCAGAGTGAAGCCTCTGTACAGCTGCAGGTAGGCTGTGAAGAGTCGAGCCAGGCAGCTCAGCAGCTTCCCGCTGGTCTCCCCTCCGTACAGCTCGTAGCAGCAGTGGACCAACCCGTAGGCTGAGGAGCCGTAGTGAGCTTTGTCCAGAACCCCCACCAACAGCTCGCCCTGACGAATCACCACCTGGAAGGAGGGGGGAGTTTAAAACTCATTCAGACACTTTAGTTTCTGGAAATAAATGTTTTTACCTGGTTCCTACTTGTTTCATTCTTAGTATTACGTCACAACTTTTCTTATAAACTGATTGCTCCATCTTATATTTCCAGAGCCCCCCCCCACACACAYACACACACCATTGTTTAGCACAAAGTTTTAAATTCAGTAGAAACCTTGTCTGTGCTTCACCTGTGAGTCACACATGCTCTCTGGTTTGTATCCAGGAGCAGCTCGTGGTGGGTCCTGAATCCAAGCCTTGCTGGGGATTTTGGATTTTCCAACCAGGTTCAGAGGCACCGCTTTCTCTGGGATTATATTCAGCAGCAGCGTGGACACCACCTGCAGGAAACACCACATTAAACCAGACACTATGGACACCAGCTGCTGTCCCTCGTCACCATTCAGCAGTGACCAACTGTTGTACAGACATACCTGACATGTTTCGACGTGCACTTCTGTCTTCATCAGAGGTGTCACAGCTGATGTTGGTAGGAGGCGGTGTCGACTCATCAATATATATTGACAAGCCTCCTACCAACATCAGCTGTGACACCTCTGATGTCAGGTATGTCTGTACAGACATAAAAAAGTGTCTAGTWATTAGGAAAACGTAGATTGATTTTATAGACACAATGAACTTTATTAGATTATAGGAACAAACAACTTATATTTTCACAGTAATTAACTATAAACAAACCAGTTTTGTTGAAACCGTTGCCATATTAATAAATATACGTACATATTTATACATAAAAGCTGTCAAAATGTATYRTTTTGTTTGGAAAGCAGATGGAAACATGCAGCAACATATGAATACACATGATACACGTGGATTTTATTTTGAAATCAAAGGTTTCACAAACACAACATCGATGTAGTTTCAACWGTGATTASTCCGTCTACCACAGAATGAATCAGTTTGTCCCGACTTCCACATTTATCGCTGGATTTATTGCATGATCTCACATTTCCTGCACCAGCTCTTAGATGAACCGGACCTGAACCGACCCACAGCTGAGACGCCTGTAAGATCAGGGTAGGAAACGCAGCACGCGCAAGACGCAGGAGGAAAAGTGATTTTTATCAGAAATATAAGAAAAATCTCCAGAGATGAAAGGAAATGAGTTTTCACCAACGTAAACATGACGAGGATGAGGAGGGGACATGCACAGGACATGTCCATGTCTCTTGTAGTGGTCACCTCGAGGTGGAAACAGTCCCACCTGTCTTTGACCTTTGTCTCAGAAGACCTCCCTCAGAGAGACAGAACTCTCCATCCATCCATCCATTTTCTTCCGCCTATCCGGGGTCGGGTCGCGGGGGCAGCAGCTTCAGAAGGGAGGCC
>NW_013953271.1:46350-50889 GCF_001266775.1 Austrofundulus limnaeus
GGCAGCAGCTAAAGGAGTTGTTAGTTTTGGCAGCAGCTGAAGGAGTTGTCAGTTTGTGGCAGCAGCTAAAGGAGTTGTCAGTTTGTGGCAGCAGCTAAAGGAGTTGTCAGTTTGTGGCAGCAGCTAAAGGAGTTGTCAGTTTGTGGCAGCAGCTAAAGGAGTTGTTAGTTCTGGAGGACCCACCTGTTTTCCGGTCCACAGGTGCTGTGGTTTGAGCAGAGCAGGAGGCAGCAGCTTTACTCTGCCTGCCTTGTCTGTCAGCCCTCTGTACACCAGCTCAGTGTACTGGTCTCTGGTGAAGAAGCAGCCTCGGATGGTCATCTTGGTTCCTGACACCATGTGGTCCTGGATCAGGCCTGCTAAGGGTTTACCATCCTGAGCAGAAGAGTGTGTATTAGACACACAGGGTGTGATCTCCTGTTGATGGTCTGTATCATGACACCCACCTTGGGGACCAGGTACTGCTGGTTGGTGCTGACCAGTGTGTAAGCTTCTGCTCTGCCCAGCTCGCTCTGAGGGAAGTGWGCGTTCATTTCATCTCCATCGAAGTCAGCGTTGTAGGCCTTACAGTTAGCATAATGGAGCCTCAGCACCTGTCAATCAAGCAGAAATCCAGTTCTTAAACAACAGATGACAGCGTTACACATGAAACGGCTGCTCAGAAGAGTTATTTCTGAACAAACAGAGACTGGACCTTCTCTCCTGGGAGGATGCGAGCGCAGTGGGCTTGTATAGAGGGTCTGTGCAGAGTGGGCTGTCTGTTGAGCAACAACACATCTCCGTTCTTTATGTGACGGTTTACCTGAGGAGGACAGACACAGTTACAGGTGCTCCTAAGGTTCATCTCTGCTTGTAACACAACACGTGACCCACTATCTTCATGGGGATCTTGTGTGGACCCGGAGAGGGCGTSAGCAGCTGCTTGGCGACAGCTTCCCTCTGAGCGAAGTTGGAAGCTGACAGGATGGTCCTTTTGCCATCTTCATTGATCACCATGGAGGCTCCGGGGTGAACACTGGGCCCGTTCAGAACAGCCTGACGAAGCTCCTTCACGTTCCACGGTGTGACCGGCTGAGGGTACGTCAGCTTGGTGGCAAACACCTACAGGAACATCCAGACTCAGAGATGTTGTCTTAAACTGAGTCCCTGGTCTAAGCTGAGTTAGATTTACCATGGGTATGCCTATCTCATTGGTTTCAATGTACATGTCGGGACAAATGACCGATCGAGCAGCGTAGTCCACTCGTTTCCCCATCATGTGTTTCCGGAACAATCCGTCCTTCTTCTCAAGGATCTGACAGGAAAGAACAAGAGTTCATCTGAGCTGAAAACTCAAGCTTTACTTAGACAAACATCTMCAGAAACACCCAACTTTTCACGACGTTGTGTTGATTAGTTACATTCAAGTTTCTGAGAACCACATTTTAAATTATATTTACCAAGAAAAAAACATCCTGTGTGTAAAATATCAAATCTCACATAGTAAAGTTTTCCTTTTATAAAATAAAAATGTCATAGGATTGAACTCAACATTAAATATGTCATAAAGAAACATAAAACGTARAAACAGCAACAGTTTGTGCACACTTTCCTGTCGAAGAGGATCTAAGCTCATTACTTTCTCCTGTTTTGGAAGTGATCAACACCACTCATATTTCCATCATACTGTTCCTCTGGTGTTAGCATTTCTTTAYCGTCTCATCAGAGACAAAGGGAAGATTTCCTCTGGTCGTGTGCAGCTGCAGACCTTCTCCTAAACACCCCCCCACCCACCCGCTGTGCGTCTTTTTACAGCATTCTGAGTATTTTCATATAGCTGGCTTCAGCCAGCTACAAAAACAAAGGTAAACAAAAGAAAAACAACAAGGTTTAACTCCTTGAGCAACAGTTCTTACATCATGCATTTATATATTTCTACAACAAACTAACCTTTAYCATTGTCTTAAATATAMACACTGATCTGGTATTTTTACTGTCTTCTCCAGATTATTCCATAATCTTATACCCTGGATTGTGCTAGTCGGTTCCTTCAAACTGGTTCWAACTTTAGGTTTGTCCTCTTCAGATTGTAACAACTCTGTTTTAACTAAATGTAACTGGATGTTTGAAGGTAATGAGTTTTTAAAACTTAATGTGCTAAAAATCATAAGTATAAACGTACGCAGGTAAATATATTTTCAGCATCTGTGATCTAAAAACAGCTTCCAAAGAAAATTAAAGTTGAAAAGAAAAATATTATTTACCAACGTTATATATAACATTTAAATGTGACAAAAGGCCCTTTCTTCTGTGAAAACAAGTTTTAAGACAGCAATGAACAGCCACAGTCAGGTATTTAGAGACTGTGATACCTGTCTAATTCCAGGATATATAGAGACTGTGATACCTGTCTAATTCCAGGATATATAGAGACTGTGATACCTGTCTAATTCCAGGATATTTAGAGACTGTGATACCTGTCTAATTCCAGGATATTTAGAGACTGTGATACCTGTCTAATTCCAGGATATTTAGAGACTGTGATACCTGTCTAATTCCAGGATATTTAGAGACTGTGATACCTGTCTAATTCCAGGATATTTAGAGATTGTGATACCTGTCTAATTCCAGGATATTTAGAGACTGTGATACCTGTCTGATTCCAGGATATTTCTCCGTCATCAGTTTGTCCATGTCGCTGTCGAAGACGATGTTAACGTGGCTCTGCAGGTGGATCCACACATTGTAGAGTTTATCTGGTAACGTTTGGCCAACAATGGTAGAGAGAAAAGTCTGGTCTTCTGGCTCTGTAGCCTGAAAACAAAACAAAAACATCATCATGTTACTGCTGAAGAATAACTTTCACAAAAAAAACTATAGGGAACACTCCTCGTCAATTAATTAACTTGACAGGTGCCCCGACCCCTTTTGATACCTGATAACCGGAAGTCCCACCCCTTTGGCCATATATGGACATAATTTGAGGGTGGGGTTACCGCCCCCTAAGAGGGTGACAGCTCTCGCACTAAGGGGGTGTCGTGACAAGAAATTACATTAACATATAGCAAACGTTATCAGATAGCTGCAGATGTTGCAACCAGAAGTCACGACACATGAACAGATGATGTCAGATACTAGGTTTAAAGTTTTTAACAAATAAATTAATTTTATTTTGTAGGAAAGAATCTTAAACAATACAGATTCTACTATAAGCAGCTATTTTGTTGAAGAGTAACCTTTTTAGATGAAAAACATTTATAATTCTTTCATTAGGTTTAAAGTTTTTTAATGAAATAACTTTTACTGTGTTTAAATGATAGAAAAGTATCCTTTTTAAAAAAAAAACATTTATAATTCTTTCATTAAATTTAAAGTTTTTAATGATAACCGGAAGTCCCACCCTCAAATGATGTCCATACATGGTCAAGGGGGCTGAAACTGAACCGTGGGGCACTGGGCTGGGTCCAGTACCATCCCTATAATAACCCAGTAAAACAGGCAGGGCTCCAGTTTCACCTCTGCCTCCTCAGTGGTTTTCTCTCCTGCTATGAGAGCCAGAAGCTTCCTGATGACCACACAGTCCTTCATCACGGCCTGCATGTTCACGGTCTGACCGTTGGTAAACATCTGGTCACCCAGTCGATTGATTGGACGATACCTGCCGAGGAAGAGGAGGAGCTTTGTTTAAAGAAGTGACTAAGGTTACAGCTCACTTCACATCACAATCACCTGTGTGTGTCTGTGTGTTACTGTGTGTTACTGTACCTGCAGGGAGGGACCACCAGCAGCTCCAGAAAAAACAGGTCTGGATGGAAAGCCTTCTCCTCAGACCCCGGGGTCTCTTCCATCCCAGGAAACAGACATTTCAAGAAGAAACCTTGAGGAGCAGCAGAAAATTATCATGAGTTTGTTGTTTAACATCCAAACTGTGATAAAGTTCTGTCATTTTTCATCAAACAGCACACTGACAAACACCATAATAACTACACAAGAATAAAAACATCCTAAACGTATTAGAAACCACTGGATGAGTTTGATTTAGGACACTGGTGTGGTTCCAGGGCTGATGTGACTCAGACTACTCATCATGAAATGTCTCATTTTACCGTCTTTCTCCCAGACTTGGTTAACGTGTTCTCGGGCTGTACTCGCAGTCAGGAAGACTCTCTTTCCAGCCATGGCATCTTCTGCAAGAGGAGCAGAGAGGAGCTGCTTACTGCATGAGCATGGGTCAACAGCAGGAGATCATTTAGAGACCAGGGGTCAGCACTGGTCTGCAGTGACTGGGTACACATGTGTCCTGGATTATCTGATGGTTCAGCACTGGTCCTGAACACAGGTGTAAACTCTCAGATGATGTAGAGGAGATGTGGGACATTTGTTTACACTGTTCCAGCAGCTTGAACACAAACTGTTCTCCACTGAAGGACTAGGCCTGTGTTTTGGAAAGAATTTGGCGATACGATACGTATCATGACAGAGGGCTCACAATACGATTTATCCCAATTTATCCCCATATATTCTGATTTTTTTTGTCAAAAATTCTATTAAATAAAAACC
>NW_013953271.1:54157-54962 GCF_001266775.1 Austrofundulus limnaeus
ATTTTGCAGCTTTTAGGAAGACTCACTGCTACAACACCAAATTCAAGCTGCATTCAAAGTTGTATTTATGTTTTAGTTAAAGGTTGTGAAGTGATGTGTGTTGATGTAAATTATAAATGTATTTTTCAGTTTTAACATGTTCCAGAGGAAAAAGGTTATAATTAAAACAGTTTGTTCCTGTGAGGCTGAGACATGACAGCCCTGTAAAGTCTGACACTAGTTTCACTCTACTCACCATCTGTAACGTTGGCTTTTGTTCCTGATGGCATGGTGACAATAATCTTACTGTTGTGTTCCCGTCGCACAACCACCCTGCCGCACCTTCACACACATGATGACATGACGTTGTGTTGAGACACAGCCCTCTGATCTGAACTTCCTCAGGTAAACAACGAACCCATGAAAGGAAACTGAGCTTACCTGCAGCTGGGACACCTCCTGCTGGTCATGTTGTTCTTCCAGAAGTTATTGATCAGGTTGTTCTTCTTTTCAACCAGGTGTTTAATCTGACAAACAACAAGACAGAGACTCTGTAATCTGACAAACAACAAGACAGAGACTCTGTAATCTGACAGAACAGCAGGGTTTAATCTGACAAACAACAAGACAGAGCCTCTGTAATCTGACTGAACAGCAGTGTTTAATCTGACAAACAACAAGACAGAGACTCTGTAATCTGACAGAACAGCAGTGTTTAATCTGACAAACAACAAGACAGAGCCTCTGTAATCTGACAGAACAGCAGTGTTTAATCTGACTGAACAGCAGTGTTTAATCTGACAGAACAGCAGTGTTTAATCTGACA
>NW_013953271.1:55814-56544 GCF_001266775.1 Austrofundulus limnaeus
ATGTACTGATACACACAAACACATCCAGAGTTCATGTACTGATACACACAAACACATCAGTTCTTGTACTGATACACACAAACACATCAGTTCTTGTACTGATACACACAAACACATCAGTTCATGTACTGATACACACAAACACATCCAGAGTTCATGTACTGATACACACAAACATATCAGAGTTCATGTACTGATACACACAAACACATCCAGAGTTCACACCAAGGATAACATTCTTCATGTCCAATCACAAACTGCTGGTTCTTCACAATTTTTGCAAGTTTTTTAAAGACAAGCAGATTGTGTCAACAGGTTGTCTGCTGGATATCTTGGAAAATGTCTTTCTGTTAACACTGATTTTACGCACAGGGTGTAAACTGAACTGTTAACACTGATTTTACACACAGGGTGTAACCTGACCTGTTAACACTGATTTTACACACAGAGTGTAACCTGACCTGTTAACACTGATTTTACACACATAGTACTGATACACACAAACATATCCAGAGTTCATGTACTGATACACACAAACATATCAGAGTCCATGTACTGATACACACAAACATTTCAGAGTTCATGTACTGATACACACAAACATATCAGAGTTCATGTACTGATAAACACAAACATATCAGAGTCCATGTACTGATACACACAAACATTTCAGAGTTCATGTACTAATACACACAAACATATCAGTTCATGTACTGATACACTCAAACAC
>NW_013953271.1:56723-57300 GCF_001266775.1 Austrofundulus limnaeus
ACATATCAGAGTTCATGTACTAATACACACAAACACATCCAGAGTTCATGTACTGATACACACAAACACATCCAGAGTTCATGTACTGATACACACAAACATATCAGAGTTCATGTACTAATACACACAAACACATCCAGAGTTCATGTACTGATACACACAAACATATCAGAGTTCATGTACTAATACACACAAACACATCCAGAGTTCATGTACTGATACACACAAACATATCAGAGTTCATGTACTAATACACACAAACACATCCAGAGTTCATGTACTAATACACACAAACACATTCAGAGTTCATGTACTAATACACACAAACACATCCAGAGTTCATGTACTGATACACACAAACATATCAGAGTCCATGTACTGATACACACAAACATTTCAGAGTTCATGTACTAATACACACAAACATATCAGTTCATGTACTGATACACTCAAACACATCCAGAGTTCATGTACTGATACACACAAACACATCCAGAGTTCATGTACTGATACACACAAACACATCAGGGTTCATGTACTGATACACACAAACACATCCAGAGTTCATGTACTGATA
>NW_013953271.1:59558-59983 GCF_001266775.1 Austrofundulus limnaeus
TTACCTGTTAACACTGATTTTACACACAGAGTGTAACCTGACCTGTTAACACAGATTTTACACACAGGGTGTAAACTGACCTGTTAACACTGATTTTACACACAGAGTGTAAACTGACCTGTTAACACTGATTTTACACACAGAGTGTAACCTGACCTGTTAACACAGATTTTACACACAGGGTGTAAACTGACCTGTTAACACTGATTTTACACACAGAGTGTAACCTGACCTGTTAACACTGATTTTACACACAGGGTGTAACCTGACCTGTTAACAATGATTTTACACACAGGGTGTAAACTGACCTGTTAACACTGATTTTACACACAGTGTATGTATGTTACACACACACACCCTGTGTGTGTATAACCCCTGACCTGTTAACACTGATTTTACACACAGGGTGTAAAATGACATGTTAA
>NW_013953271.1:61089-64285 GCF_001266775.1 Austrofundulus limnaeus
CTGTTAACACTGATTTTACAGAGTGTAAAATGACCTGTTAATACTGATTTTACACACAGAGTGTAACCTGACCTGTTAACACAGATTTTACACACAGGGTGTAAACTGACCTGTTAACACTGATTTTACACACAGAATGTATGTATGTTACACACACACCCTGTGTGTGTATAACCCCTGACCTGTTAACACTGATTTTACACACAGGGTGTAAAATGACCTGTTAACACTGATTTTACACAGAGTGTAAACTGACCTGTTAACACTGATTTTACAAACAGAGTTTAACCTGACCTGTTAACACCGATTTTACACACAGAGTGTAACCTGACCTGTTAACACTGATTTTACACACAGATTGTGACCTGACCTGTTAACACTGATTTTACACAGAGTGTAACCTGACCTGTTAACACTGATTTTACACACAGAGTGTAACCTGACCTGTTGACACTGATTTTACACACAGAGTGTAACCTGACCTGATTCAGGACTTGTTCGATCTGATAGACCTCCTGCATGGCTCCATGGTTCAGTAACTTGAGCTGGTTCAACAGCAGGTGGATGGCAGCTCGAGGACATGTTAACACGTGACACATCAGACACGTCCCACGGATCAGGAAGTAGAGTTTCTGATGGAGGGGAGCACATGAGACGGGACTCAACCAACATTGAAATTCTCCAGCAGAAAACACTGTTTCACTTGTTTAATGGTCAGAAAAGCTTCTTTAAAACATTCATAACTACAGTTCTATTCTTTCAATTAAATAAAGACAAATGCTAACCAGTACTGGTGCTTTCATTTAGTTTAACACAACACAGTGTGTTTAATGATTTTAATGATATATTATGTTAAAACCTCACATTACTGTCTGAAAAGAAACGTCTTATGGTGCGTTCACCCCAAATGTGATTTCAAAAATCACGTCCAATGCTTCAAGTTGGACACTTGTGCACTTTGAGGACAGACACCAGTCAAAATTACTGTTGAAGTGCTTGATGCACGTCCAGCACGTCCAGAGCCAGAGGCTAATCTCCACATGATGCTCAGACTGTACAAAGTGGAAATCCAGCAGTAAGGAATGTAGATATCAATTTAAATAACTAATTCTTACTACTTATTTTTTGTTCTTGTGATTAGAGTGATGTTTAATCTGTTTACACACTTGTTTTAGTGAAGATTAAGTGCAATGCTCATGTTGTTTTAGTTACAGTCAGTAAAATTGGAGCAGTGGACTCTTAACTTTGAACAGACAATAATTTAGTTTTTTTTTTTTTGTCTAGGGCTGCAGCTAACGATTATTTTAGTACTCGATTAATCTATCGATTATTCTGACAATTAATCGAGTAATTGGATATAAAATAATAATCATGTTCTGCAGTAATTATTTAAACTATTAGAAATAATTATTTAATACTGTGAAGGGGTAATATTGACCCTGCTGCATTCAAAGTAAAATTACACCAGTTGTATTAATTAATGCATTTTAAACTCCATTTGTTTGTATTTATGTATGTGAGGTTTGAGGAGGCATTAATTAAAAACACTCTGTCACTGAATCATTTTAACCATCACAGAAAAATATAAATGATGTAAATTTATTCTTATGGATTGGAAAACTGAATGTCTTTTTTTGTTAGAAATTTAGCAAGTAAAATGGTTAATATTGAGTTTTGTAGAGTTCACTTGTTAATTGCAACAAAAAATCTTATTTTTTAAGACAATTATTAGGTTGGTGCAGGGCTCCCAGTTAGGAAATAAATGATTTAGTCTTGACTGCTTAGATATAAACTAATATAACAGTAGTAATGAAGGATAAAATCATAAAAATCAGCATTAAATAATAAAAACATCCAATTATCTTCTGTACATACTTTTAAACTTGAAATATTTACTCCAAGTATCATTTAAACTAAGATAAAATCATATCAACAAATAAACGTGTTTCAGTGACGCGTCAACAGTCCGAGGTCCTGTTTCTMACCAGGCTGTTTATTGTGCGACACCGAGTGTGCATACGCGGACGTAAAAAAAGTGATCTCTGCGCGGTCCAGCCCGGCAGACGTCCGCTTTGGCTGCAGCGAGGTGTACTTGTACCCGAGGCCAACCATATACTTGTGCTCGGKTCCGCTCGGACCTCCTCGGACCGTGTGAGCCCGAGTATGTGGGAGCCTTAACTGTTAGCGGAAGCGCTAACATCGTAGCATTGGGTGTTGGGTTGGGTTATAAGATTTTACACTGCAAAGTAGGTTAAAGTGTGTGATTCGTACTGATATGGTATCGGGTCTATATCGGTATCGTATCGGAAGTAAAAAAGTCATATTGGGACACCCCTACTCATCAGATAATTAACTCATAATTAATTCAGCAGATAATCCAGAGACGAGAGTTTGGTGAATTTCATCACTCAGGAGCTGTGAGCTGATGAGGCTCACTTTCAGAACTTTTGTGTACCGAGTCCAGTTTGATGAGCTGCTGACCTGCATCGGTGCTGATATCTCCTGGCAGAACACTGACTACAGGCACTGTATCTCAGCTACAGAGCTCCTGTCCATCTGTCTCAGGTTAGTGGACATCATGCAGGAGACTGTCCCGTCAGAGAATCTGTCACTACGTCTCACAGTGGAGCCTCTCTGGTTGACGCACCGCATCGAGCTGCTAAAGTTCAGATTTTCCAACTCCAGCGTCTGACGCTCTGCTGCCTGACACGTCCACCGTAGGCTTTGCATGTAAACCTGACGCTCCTGATAGGGATGGGTACCGAAGTCGATACTTTTTTAAGTACAGACCGAATTCTGTCGACACTACTGTGAACTTATTCAAGTAACATCAAACGGTACCATGTTTSGRWACCTGAACGCATCGTTGCGTATTGGCCGTRTTGGCATAAGAGTGGTGAGTTTTCCATGCTTGTTCTGAACGCAGCATCATGACGTCAGCAGCCTCTGGTTCAGTAAACAGAAGCAGCAGAGCTCCGTCTGAACGTAGACTGAAAGCCTCGCAGCTCCTGGAGTAAAACTCACCGAACAGATCACCTCTGAATTATCTGCTGGATTAATTATCTGCTGGATTAATTATCTGCTGGATTAATTATCTGCTGGATTAATTATCTGCTGGATTAATTATCTGCTGGATTAATTATCTGCTGGATTAATTATCTGCTGGATTAATTATCTGATGGATTAATTATCTGGT
>NW_013953271.1:64675-66313 GCF_001266775.1 Austrofundulus limnaeus
TAATAAGACAAAACAGTTGTTGTTTTCAACAGTTTTCACCTTAAAGAAATAAGTTACACAACTCATGTTACAATACAAACAGTTGATGTTGTCTTGATATTTGTTAAACTTTATATATTGAGAAATAAATGTTTAAAAAAATTTTTAAGTTTATATTAAAAAACAACACACAAAGTACCAAACATTGGTACCGTTAAGTACTGGTACTGATTCCCAGGTACCAGATATTGGTACTGAATTGATTCAAACGTCAAAGGTACCCATCCCTATTTGCTGATGCTGAAATCGTGTTCAGTGTGAACGCAGCATTACACATTGATTATTAAAACTAGCAGACACAGAATTTTTATTATCAAATATTCATATTATTTAACCACAATTAGTCAACTATCAAAATAATTGTTAAATGCAGCTCTGTCTATAATGATGATTTGATCAATATTTGGTTTAGCCTTAGTGTAATTCATTAATCAGTGAATGATTGATGTGGATTTATGTCTAACACACTGAGTGCAGAGCATTGTAGAATGAGCTCTGTACTTTCTAATAAGGATGCATCATATGGATCAACATTAACATTGAATCAGCCCACGTTGGTCATTTTTAAACATATCTGTCACTGTTTGATTTTAATGTCCACTCCTTTCTCTTTGTGTTTGTTTTTGGAGGGGAGATGCTTGGTGGAGTGGGATCTGTTTGATCACGATCGTGTTGAGGCTGGTTTATACTTTGTGTTGCAGATCTTCCTTCCTTGTTGATTTGTTTTAAATTACTGTTTGTCTGAAGCCTGTCGTTAAAACAGCAGCTGGTTATACTGAAMGTGAGTGTGCAGCTGATTTTCACATTTCTTTCCATCACCACATTTTAAAAAAAAGTACTGTATTTCCCCGACGGACTCTACAGCCAACATCACACTGATCACTGAGTGAAACAAAAAAAACCAACATGCAGTCATCATTACTGTTGTTTATTGTTGTTTTCCTGCTGATATGAGCTTTGAGAGGGCCCTCTCTTTATCTGATCTTTTTTTTTTCATTTTTTTAACAAGTTTGTAAACACCCAAACATCACTCTGTGTATATCAATAGAAGTTCTTCTTTTTTTAGAATTAGATATGAGAGAAAGGACAGTATGTAATGGAACAATAACCTGATAAACATATAGGCAGGAAATATAAAAGACTATAACAATGAGTGTTAAACACTTACATCAAAGAACAGTGGGTTGTACACAGGCAGAGGCAGATCTATGTGTCCAAAGTGTCCCGGACAGTTGTTGAAATCCTGGCAGCACGTTGAACAAACCTAATAAAAACCATAAACATGAATATGATAAAAAGAAATAATTTTAAAAAGCAGCATATTTCTGGTGCCTTGTGGGTTACCTCCTTGGAGTCTGCTGGCCCCAGAGCCAGATCATACAAACTGTTAGGAGCCACATTTCCAACAGCGTCAAGAAACCTGGAGTTGGTGACAGCCTTCACACTCAACTTCCTGTAAGACAAAACTGACTCAGGTCAGGTATTATTATATATCATGGTATATAATGAACCATGGTATATAATGAACCACGGTATATAATGAACCATGGTATATAATGAACCATGGTATATAATGAACCATGGTATATAATGAACCAT
>NW_013953271.1:68050-69728 GCF_001266775.1 Austrofundulus limnaeus
ATATAATGAACCATGGTATATAATGAACCATGGTATATAATGAACCATGGTATATAATGAACCATGGTATATAATGAACCATGGTATATTAATGAACCATGGTATATAATGAACCATGGTATAAAATGAACCATAGTATATAATGAACCATGGTATATAATGAACTATGGTTCTGTGCAACAGGAGAGTTACTTTGTAATGTTTCCATAATATTTTAGTTCAAGTTGCAATATTTAAAGTTTTACAGACATATTAACTTTAAACAGGGTTATTTCACTATAATTCTGCTAACAACTAAAGCTGTTAATAATAAACACAGATTGGAGAAGTGACTGACGCCACGCGCTGCTTGTTGTCAACAGTTCAGTAACTAGCCAGAAGCTAACAAGCTAAGCTCACCTGATCTCTTCGGCTGAGTACATGCCAAAAGACATGCCCTCTAAGCGCCGCCATGGCACTTCTTTATCAAACAGCATTGTTTTAGTCAAACAGCTGAAACTTCACTCTGCTTGTGTTAAAAATCCATGGCGCTCCGTCCGCCTCGCGACTCGCAGATTCACGTGCACGTGGGACCATTAGACCATCGCTCTGAGCAGAGGGGGAGCCCACAAAACAAAAAACCTCTTCTTTACTCAGACCTGCTCCATATTAAATTAATTTATAATATAATATATCAGAAGGTACATAAATATAAATGTTTACTCCAATCGGTGTATTTTACAGAGTTAAACTCGTCGTTATGATTCCATCCCCCCCTGCTGCAGCTGTAATGGTTCGGCCCTCCCACAATCCTTCACTTTGAAACAAGATGGCGGCGTCCTGTATGCACATAGGACGTTATATCCGCAGAAATGAACGTTTTCTGAGGCTTCAGTTCGAGCAATTCTTGTCCATCAGGTACGATAAGCTGCTGGTTAGTTGTGTTACATGGTGATGTTGTTACTTTTTAAAATAAATTGTGTTGTTGTAGCTGCAGCTGCTCTGACAGCAGGTCACGATGTGCCCGTCTGAAAACCATCAAATGTCTCAAATGTGTTCAAATTAAACCACTGTTCATGGAGCAAAACAAATATATGCATAACTTTAATGATCAAAGTCGACATTGTTGAGCTGCTGTACTGAGAAAAGAGATATTTAATTTAATTTGACACGGTCTGCCAACACATTTATACATCTTCCATGCAAATATGCTTTTATCAGGTTTATTTGATTAAAGTAAACTAATGTTTCTGTCTGTAGGAGTTTTGCTTTGACTCCAGCTGTTCATCAAGCTGCTCAAGTTCATCAAGGTAAAAGAAAATAAGACTTTTATTAGTATTTAAACAGGTTGTTAAATAATACTGTGACAAATCAGTTTATAATATAATCATTAATGACTTCATGTCTGCAGCTACCAATGGAAATGTTTTATTTATATTATCTGGGAATGTGGAATAATAAATCTAAAGTGTTTGGTTTACATTTGTAAACAATGTTAGTTGTTTTGTTGCAGTGATAAATGAAGGCTTGTTAAATTTGTAAATGTTTGAAAACAGTGAAGTTAAGAGGAGCACTGACTTTATTTCTCTTTTCTTGGAGCTGTAGCTCGTTAACAAACATCAAATGTAAATATCAGAGTGTATAAAGCTCGTTAACAAACATCAAATGTAAATATCAGAGTGTATAAAGCTCGTTAACA
>NW_013953271.1:72757-74778 GCF_001266775.1 Austrofundulus limnaeus
CATCAAATGTAAATATCAGAGTGTATAAAGCTCGTTAACAAACATCAAATGTAAATATCAGAGTGTATAAAGCTCGTTAACAAACATCAAATGTTAATATCAGAGTGTATAAAGCTCGTTAACAAACATCAAATGTTAATATCAGAGTGTATAAAGTTCGTTAACAAACATCAAATGTAAACATCAGTGTGTATAAACACTTGTTGAAGGTCAAACTGTGCTCGTTTCATGGTTGATCTGTTTTAGTTTTAAGACAGATGTGTTGAATGACTTCCTGCTACATCAAACTGTAGTTCAACATCTGTAAAACTGACTGAGTTGTAGTTATTCTGTCAGGTGGCTGTGGCGGCCATTTTGAATTGGATTGTCTCCAAATATTAACAAGTTGTAGATGTACATCAAATGATTACTTCCTGAGTGTTTCTTTAACAGGAGATATTTTGTTAACACAGACTTGCTTGTGTTTATTTATCTGCGTATTTAATTTAGCGTTGTGACAGATTCCATTGAAGCTGATGTGATTTAATGATCCTGCTCATGTGCTGACAGTAAAACCAACCTTTTGCTCTGTTGTGTTCCAGAAGCAGCAGAGTCAGTCGTCATCCCCATGAAGAAAACATGGTTTGTGTTGATTTTAGGTGTTTGGTAACAAACTGACACCTGCTCCTGTTCACATGCTGCTTACACATCTGTTAGTGTAAGGATTGATTCTAACGACACGCTTTATTCTGTTGTTTTTTTTTAAACTAACAGGAGCAAAGAGGCGGTGCTGCAGGCACTGGCATCAACCGTCAGCAGAGTGAGACTCTTGTTTCTTCTCCATCTGCAGCTTTGACTGAATCTTTGTGATTGACTGTCTTTGTGCTTCCCTTTAGGATCCTACAGTTTGTGCCTACAGGTTCCAGGATGATTCGTTCCTGTCTCCCAGGAACTTTTCTGAGGCCGTACGTTTTCACCCCACAGAGAGCTAAGTGAGGAGGACCCTCCCTGGGGCTCTGCTGTGTTACAGTGACTGCTGTGTGTCTTTTGTTTCCCTGCAGAAAACTTATTCTTACTCACTGGAGTCTGGCAGAGCTGCAGCCAAATACATTATCAACAACAACCCCAACTTATTCACCAAGGACTTTGCAGAGCCACATATACCAGTGAGAAGCACACATCCAAACACTGACTTCCATTCATTAATGTAACCTGACCCTCATCCTGCACACGGCCTGTCACATCACATTTAAATAGTAAAGATCTGTGCATTTTTGCAAAAATAAAACTGAAATCATAAAGCAAAGAAATTAAAAAACAAACAGGCTGCTGAGATGAACAGGTGTTCAGATATTCATAAGTTCCAGTGACAGGAAGTGATGTCACAGAGGAATGTCTGCATGTGGACACAGCGCTGCTACAACTAACAACACAAAGTGTGGAGAGGATTCTGATGTTAGACTGTTTTGAGTCACACCACAGAGACGATAAAGAGTCAGAGGAATAAAATTAATAAAATCAATAAAGAAAAAAACTGAGTTCCCCTTTGATGTCACTTCCTGTTTCACTTTGCCTGAACCAAGTTCAGAAGAAACTCTGTGACAAATGGTTAAAATCATGTGTGTTATGCTGAGTTTCTTAAATATAAAAATGTTTTCTTTGACATTTTGTATTTGAAGGATAAAGCAGTTTAATGAACCATCATCATCATCATAACTAACCCTAAGATGAACTCAGTTCAAACCTCAGTCTTAAAGGACCAATATTACGTGTTTCTCAGGCATATATTTAAATACTATACCATAATAAAGTATCTATGTCACCTTTAGTTATTAAAATGTTTTTATGTTTAAATAGAAAATAAACTTATCTTCTCATCACTTCCTCTTCTAAACGCCTTGAAATTGGCCTCTGTCTCTTTAAGAACCACCTTCTGCTTCTGTCCCGCCCATTTCAGTGCGGAGCTAATGTTGAGAGCTCAGCAGACAGTTTAAGTTTCACTTTCACCTGAGAGCCTGCAGGAGTCATGGGTGGGGTGGGGG
>NW_013953271.1:78688-80215 GCF_001266775.1 Austrofundulus limnaeus
GAAATGTTCAGTTTG
This sequence comes from Austrofundulus limnaeus, assembly GCF_001266775.1. Lineage (NCBI taxonomy): Eukaryota > Metazoa > Chordata > Actinopteri > Cyprinodontiformes > Rivulidae > Austrofundulus > Austrofundulus limnaeus. The sequence goes on from NW_013953271.1 coordinate 78,704, forward strand.
TGATGTTTATATGACATACACCCAGCCCCTCGGACACTTAGATACAACATTTATGCAGAGTAAAAGAATAAAATAAAAACTTGTTGGACTGATTTGACATGATGTCCTGAGACGTTGCAGCTGATAGGAGTCATAAAACAGAACAGGGGGACGTTAGATGACCTGACACCCCTCTAGATAAATGTGTTCAATGAGTGAAGGAAAATATGAGTGAGCACCAAGCAACAACCCAGGTTCTCCTCTGAGAACCAGAACAAACATTTTATGTACAACCCTGGTTATTGTTAACACTAACCTGAACCAGAACTTAATTCACACCATACCTTTAAAACTGTTTGTGGCAGCCTCCTGCATTTATACCCTGTCATGGTCTTCTCCCAGGCTCAGTGGTGTCCATGGACACAACCCATGACCTGCTGGACCTCCTCTGTCTGTACGGTGACAGTGACCCTGTCCAGGAAAGTGGGCCGCAGCAGGAGGACACAGTGAGTCCTCAGTGAGTGACAGCAGGGACATGAGTGGATACACTGCACTCTGATGTGTCTGCTTGTTGATTTCAGGAGGAGTCAGAACAGGAGCTGTGGAGTGAGACACGGATCAAGAAACCCAGCTGGAGAAAGACTAATAACGCAGAGAGGATCTTCAACCTGCTGCCTGACAGAGACACTCGGTGTTACTCTGCTCTGATCAGAGGCATGGTGAAGGTACCGACAGTAACACAACACTTCACACACCTGCTTTCAGTCCAGCATGGAAACTCACAGCTGTGTGTTTGTGTTGTGCAGCATGGAGCCAGCAAAAAGGCCTTCGACATGTACAGTGAACTGCTGAACAACAGGCTCACAGGTGAGTCCCTACATACACAACACAGTCACACAACTCTGTTAGTGTTTAAGTCTGAGTGTCAGTAATGAGTAAAGCCACATTAATAAATAAATAAACATTTGTTTTCTTTTATTTCTTTGGGTTAATAGTATTCAGATCAGGGTTCAACAAATCCTATTGCCCCGCAGGTAAAACTCATATTCGGGCAGGTGGGTGTGTCCTGCTGCCTGCCCAACAGGGCAGGTAAACAATTTCTTTAGTTTTTTTTATAGGGCCATTTATTCAAAATATTCTGAAAACAAATGAAGAAATATAGCATTTTAAAACACGTATAGAAAGGATAAATCCTCAAAATTTCTCCCTCCCCTGTAGAAAAGCCGTCGTGTGGCGGGATTATTTCCCCCTCCCTCCCTCCCTCCCTCCTGCTGCACGTCGCTCAGAGCGAAGCTTTAACAACCGTAGTTTTTTCACACTCAAGTTGTCGGAGAAAAAACTTGTTTTTATGTATTGTTACCCACAGAGAGGATAAAAAGTCATAAATCCATCTTGTTAATGTCGGCTTGTGCTCTGAGAGCAGCAGAGGGTCAGTTCAACAGGCTCAATGTATGGCAGGCCGATGTTACATTTATTTGGCTTCACCACTCTTACATTCTAGTTATCTGAAATTGTTTTATGACTAAATTAGAC
>NW_013953271.1:87572-88917 GCF_001266775.1 Austrofundulus limnaeus
CTGTAATACAGACGCTACAGAAGGTCTTTCCTGCCCACAGCCATCAGCATCTACAATAAGTTTTTAGTTCAATGAGTTATAACAACACCTCATTTCCCTCTGGGATCAATAAAGTMTTTTTGAATTGAATTGAATTTGAATAAGATGAAAAATGAAATGTGTCTTAAAAATAAACGGAACCAAATAATTTTATTGTTGAAAACATCACATCAAGTCAAAGTTTATTATCAAATCTTCATAATGTAGAGACACACAGACCCTGCTGCAATAAGCATCTTAAGTAACCAGTTAGTAAAACATTAGGTATAAAAACAGAAATGTAACAGCATAAAGTGTGAATAAAGGTTCACAGTACTGGCATCAGGATTAAAGTGACAGTGATGTATGTTTACAGTGGATGTACATGATATATGTATAAAGTTGATAATTTTAACATAAAGTACAGTGATGTACTCAGTGTGTTAACAGTATATAGTGGGCATTTTTCTTCCATTTATCTTGTTTAAATCTTAATCTCAGTCTATTTGGACGGGAAAGTGGGCGGAGCCGTTTTCAAGTTTAGCTGAAAACGTTTGATAGGATTTACTGGACTCTGTCTGGACCACCTCACATTGGATCCATGTTTTCTTTAGTTTTCAGTCTCCCAGTTCCTTCTGCTAAAGAAAGACCCCCCCCCCTCCCCCCCATGCTTCACTGTGGGGGTGGTGCTGGCAGGTAATGAGCAGCACCAGTAACAGTTGAAGGTTAGAAGTGTTTAACTCTGAAACAAGCTTCCTCCTCCTGGTCGCACTGCCACAAAGTGCAGGTGGGTAGAGGTCCTTCTGGACCTTAGTCTCATCTCCACATAGCTTCTCATACTGAAGTGTGGAGTTTAAACCTAGCTAACAAACCCTAATGACCCTCAGGATGAATGTGAGTTCAGTTCACAATAAACAAAGAAGTCGTGTAATCTTTTTTCAGATTTCTTAGGGAATGGTTCAAGCTTTCTTCTGCTAAAATTTAAAATTGTTAAAAAGTTCACTTGGAGGTGATTTTACATTTTTGTCTGTGATCTTCCCTCTGCAGGAGATGTTCACATGTTCAACGCTCTGATCTCAGCAGTTCCAGATGTTCGAGAAAACCCTGATGAGAAATGGGAACTCGTGTCTGTAAGCTGCTTTTTTCTTCAGTCTGAGAGACACTTTTAGAGACTCAACTCACAAAACAACATTGGGCCTCATGCAAGAACATGTTCGTATTCTTATCCAAAATTCCTCTTACTTTTGTTCGTACAAAGGGTTCGTACGAACATGTCACGTCAGATTCAACAAACTCTTCTATCTTCAGGAAAAGTGTGTAAATGAGC
>NW_013953271.1:89726-90457 GCF_001266775.1 Austrofundulus limnaeus
GTGTTAGGATTTGCACGTAAATATACGCCCGATTTATGGCCCCAGAGGATAACAGCAGACTGACTGCTGGTAAAATATACGACAGGTCTGGACCACTCCTGAATTTTGTTCGTATCTGAAAAAAATCTTAGAATATGAAAACATTGGTGAATGTCACAAATTCTCCTAAATCACTCGTACGCACAACTTAAGAACAAATCTGTGTACCAACGGTTCTTACATGAGGCCCAATAAATCTATTGAATCTGTTTTTTTCTCTTAAACTCCTCATGGTCTTTCTTTAACCAGGAGGTCCAACAGATACAGTTTGTATGAACCAGTGGTGTGGGGAGAGTGAAATGTCATGATTTATTGATTTAATCACCTGTAATAAGTTTGGAGTTGATGTCAATGAAAACAGGCAATAAACTTGTGGATATACTGTGCTCCTAAAAAGTGTGAACCTGTGTTCTCTAATCTGATTCATGGACAGGACAAAGTTATAAAACTTAAACATTTACAGCTCTCTGTCTCTCTCTCTCTCTCTCTCTGTCTCTCTCGTTCAGTAGGACGTTCAGCTCTCTATTTTCTATGATGTTTTCTGAACCATTATATCAACTGTGACAGAACTGATAAATAACATCTGGACTTACCATACCTTAATGTTGGGTGGTCTTCATTCTCTGGTTCTGGCTCAAACTCTGGGTCAGACTCTGGTTCTGGGTCAGACTCTGGTTCTGGGTCAGACTCTG
>NW_013953271.1:91893-93318 GCF_001266775.1 Austrofundulus limnaeus
ACCAGTTCAGTGCGGTACCACAGATACCTACATGGTGCTCTAAATGTGCAATCAAAATGTTCTGATCGACTGTATCAAAAGCAGCGGTTAGATCGCGCAGAACAAGAAGCACACATTCACCAGAATCATTAGCCATAAGGATGTCATTAAAAACTCTTACTAGAGCAGATTCTGTGCTGTGCTTAGTTTTGAAGCCAGACAAAAACCTCCAAGATGTTATGTTCGTTCAAAAAAGGCTTGATCTGGGAATAAACAACTTTTTCCAAAATTTTAGAAATAAAAGGCAGCTTGGAGATGGGCCTAAAATTTGCCAAGACAGTTTGGTCAATGCTAGGTTTTGTGAGCAAGGGCTGCACCACTGCATGTTTAAAACTAATGGGGACAACACCTGAAGACAAGCTGCTATTAATAACAGCAAGGATCACCTGCTTGATGCTGGAAAACACCTCCTTACAGAAATGTTGGGGAACAGGGTCAGGAGGAGAACCTGATGGATTAATGTGGGCAACCACATCCTCTGAAGCGGTCAGAGTCACTGGCTCAAACCTATCAAACAGCCAGACAGGGCACCGAGCAGGACGGGTCAAAAGCAGGAGCTGAGATAAGGGCTCTTATTGTGGCGACCTTATTTATAAAAAAGTGCAGAAAGTTATTACAATGCTATGGGGAAGCTGCAGACTCACAGGTTGTGGGGCCTTAAGAACAGAGTTGATGGTTTGAAATAACACACGTGGGTTGTTATGATGAGACATACTTTCTCTTGGCCTCATTAACAGTGTTTTGATAGTGACTTGGGGTTAAGGTGTGACCCAGATTCACCAGTATGAAGCCTCAGGTCCACAGTCTGTAATCATGTCCTGAGATGAAACCCCACTGAGTTTCCTTTGCCTCTTTATTTCCATCACAAATGTGCCAAATCAGAAGACCTGCTGGGGCAAAAACCCCAGYTCACAGACAAGACATCAGGAGAATCCTTTTCTACCCGTTTGTTCCATGCATTACCTTAAATATAATGTGATGATTGTAATGGACTTTTAATGAAAGTAATTTCTTCTGCTCACACTACACAACTTCTAGCAAAAWCTAACAAACAACAAAAAATTCAGCAAAGTTGTTATCTTGACATTGAAGCACTTTCTGTATTTTTCTTTGATCAAATACCTTTTCTCAAATATTAATGTCAAATAAAATATGAAAACACAACAAAATATATGTGAGGATGATTTACAGGCCTGGGTTAGAACTTATTTAGTCCCACGTCCAGTCTTCAGTCTTACAGCAGCAGAGATACTTGTGTTTTCTGTTTCACAGTTTCATCGTTTATAGATCAGATCAAACTTAAAGGCACAGTGTGTAGGATTTTATCAAGTCTTTTCGCCAAACTTGAGATAATCACTAAAGACAATAATAAAAACATGTCTAATC
>NW_013953271.1:93328-95911 GCF_001266775.1 Austrofundulus limnaeus
GCGACATACCTGATGCTCCACGCAAGCGGCTTCCTCTTCTTCGGATCCTTGAAGTCCCTCTGGGTGTAAATTCGTCATCTGAGCCCATCGACACGGTGTCTAAACTCTAGCCCCATAACATACAGAAACAATGTCACACACTGCAGTAAAATAAGAGATCAAAAATAATAATTCAGTGGCTTATTTTGCCGAAATAATTGTCATGTTACATTACATATAATAAATTAACAGCTGTAGCTACCGTTAGCTAGCTACACATAAGTTCTTGAAAGGGTTCTATGTAATTTACTTTACTTTATTGCAAATACGCAAAGATTTGAGAAGCAAATGGTTCATTCTTACCGGTGAATGCGCCATAGCTGTGAAGCTCTCCTGCTAGCGTGCGCGTTCACAAGCCAGGCCACGCTGTGGAGGAGGAGCTAAAGACGCAGAGCTACGAGTTCACCYGAGAGCAAGGGGGAGGGGCCAGAAAGCTGTCTGCTCAAAATTTTTCTAAGTCCAGCGTCCTGTCAGAAGTTACATACTGCACCTTTAAACCCCTTCAGACCTTTGGACCGTTCAGGTCTCACTCGTTGTGTTTGACTGTTCTGATGATGTTTTCAGATGCTGACTTTTGGTGATTTAAATGGAAGTGGACAGAGATCTCCTCCAAAAGGGGTCTCGGTTACCTTAACCAMAGTTATTCTTTAGTTCATTYTGGACTTACAAAGCTACAGCCTRMGTTARCAGCCCCTCATGCTGGAGAGAGGCTGTTGTTGTGAGTTATTTGTACATTAGTTGTTTATTTTTGTTGTTGTTTATAACCAGGAGTATTATTGTTAGAAATACATATGATTAAGACATTAAACTTAAGTTTTTTTTAAGTGTGATCAGGTAAGATATGTACAGAGCAGCTGGAACAGGAAGCAGATGGTCCTTGTAGAAACAACAGTGGCTGTGTCCAAAACAACAGGACGGGTCCTCCGAAGGTCGAATTCATCGGCTGCATACGTCACAGCGCCGCGACGAAGGACGTCCAAAACTGAAGACTCCTCCGATGCGTCCGACAAATACGTCCTTCCTTTGGCCCGAATCGAAGGACAGGTCTGATGGATCCTTCCCGGCCCAGCATATCCCATAATGCATTGTGGCCCGACCGGAGATTTTTTTATGCTAGTAATGGTGGACGAAGCGAGAGAAAAAAATACATTTTAAATAAAAATATGGTGATAAAAAATTAAAAAATTTAGTGGTTGTAATTCTAATACTTTTATCATTTGTATGGACATGTTTTTAAATATTATTTTTTTGTCATAAAAAAACGCGAAATAAACATGCACCTACAGCNTTTTTTTAACTCTGGTCCTCAAGGCACACTGTCCTGCATGTTTTACATATAAAACAACATCTGAGCAAAATCAGGCAGGAAACTTTACAAACTCAAGTGTAACTAATACTTAGTTATTTTAGCTGAAATACACCAAATCCTGTGGGYGGGACACTGCCAGTTAACAGATTTACTTTTAGACTTCCTGTTTCAGCAGAACCTTTTGGTCTTAGCTGTCAAAACAACTTGTTAGTGTTGGGTTTTTGTTTTGGTCTGTTCAACCATTTTTTTTCAACACATCCTGTCATCTTATTTTGGGTACTTATTTTATGTTTATTAAAGGGGATATATCAATCAACTAGTTAATCTGTCAAATAAATTTTGTTGTGGACTTGGAGTCTCGAGGAGGCAGAAAAGTAAAATTTGTTCTGTCCTGGTGCTGCAAAAATATCTATATATTCTGTTTGGGTCAGATTTTTTAACCTTTTCAGTTTTCTCTATTTTCTATGATGTTTTCTAAACTATTACATGAAATTATCTGCTGCAGAACAGACATAAGGTCTGGACTATAGTGGGTCTTCATTTTTCTCTGGTTCTGGGTCAGACTCTGGTTCTGGGTCAGACTCTGGTTCTGGGTCAGACTGGTTCTGGGTCAGACTCTGGTTCTGGGTCAGAATCTGGCGCCAACACATAAGGCTGGATGAACAAGTCTTCAGTTGTTGACATCTTTTAATTCATTTGTAAATAAAAAGTTTCTGGTCAGATAAACAGTTGTAAACACCTCTGTTAAACTAGAATGAACCGGTCTAGAAGCTGGAGGGGGGCGGGGTGTGAAGCTCCTTGTTTGGATTTAAAGAGACAGCCTCAAAATAAGTTGATCTGAGACACACCTCAGAAAAGGGGCGGGGCTTGTGGAGTTACTATAAGGAGGAATTCAGACCAAAACATTGCAGTTCCACTGTCTGTATACTCCAACTGAAGGAGTTACATGTGAAAATGAAGCATTTTTAGCATGATATGTCTTCTTTAAGTCATTAAACCCCTTCAGACCTTTGGACTGTTCAGGTCTCACTCGTTGTGTTTGACTGTTCTGATGATGTTTTCAGATGCTGACTTTTGGTGATTTAAATGGAAGTGGACAGAGATCTCCTCCAAAAGGGGTCTCGGTTACCTTAACCAAAGTTATTCTTTAGTTCATTTTGGACTTACAAAGCTACAGCCTGAGTTAACAGCCCCTCATGCTGGAGAGAGGCTGTTGTTGTGAGTTATTTGTACAT